>NC_056746.1:1213694391-1213731891 GCF_019279795.1 Protopterus annectens
CATGGGAAAAGAGAAACAGATGTTTTCTACTTTTCTGAGGATGTACAGTCTTAGAGGGAGAGTAATAATTAAGGACTGTAGTGGTTGGCACAGGGAGCTCTTGTCATTTGAAAAAATACTAATACTTTCATTTTCCCATCCTCCATCAACTTAGTTTTGCCTTGTGACTTCCCTTCCTTTACTCTATTTACCCATTTCATTCTTCTACCAAACTGACAGCCAGACAGTTATCAGGCAGGGCAAGAGCCCTATGGCCTGTTTGTTTTCTGAGTGGTAGGTTTCACCAGCCCATTCACAACCCACAGAGAGGCAAGAATCATGCCATGGGGACTAGGGCAGTCTATTGGACATAGCAGGCATCTTTCTCCCTGGGAGCTTGTAACCCCTCAGCAGCTCCTGTAAGGTCAACAGTTGCTGCTGACCCTGGGGAAGCATGCATTTCTCCAGACATACTATTCGCTGACCTTCATGTGATTAACAGGTTTGTGATCTTCTGTTGTGGCATGTAGTTCTTCTCCTAGATGTTACCCTAGTGGAGAGCAAGAGCCATTTACGTGTCCCAAGTATAGGTGAGCCAATGATGGCCACTAACTTCTATACTCCCCCTCCTACCCCCTCCATTGTCTATACTGCTAATGAAATACAGCCCAGGATAAGTGAACCAGTGACAGATGATAATTGCTATACTTTCCCACCTATGCCCTCCAGTACCTATACTGGTAATGAAATACAGGCAAGGATAAGTGAGCCAGTGACAGACACTAACTCCTATAATCCTCTGCGTATCCTCTCCAGTGTCTGTATTACTAATGAAACACAATTTGTTTAAGTCACAGTCAAGGCTTCATCCCTCTGTGCTAAAGGCAAGAGCTATGTTATTCAGTCTGCAATACATTTTGCAATCACAGATCAGTTTGCACAATACTGGTCTAGCATGCAGACTATAAACAAAATTCATATTCAATGGCTTCAGTTGGATATCTTAGCATATTGAATTCATTGAAATGATGCTCAAACAAGTGAGCAGTAAAAGGTTATTGGAAAACCATGAATGCAGACTGTGTAAGATACAAGAAAGGAGAAAAATATTGCTTTTTTAAACAAGAAACATCTTTATTAAATAATCACGTATGCCATAGGGAATCATACATTTATATAAATGAAAACAAAACATATTCACATATTTTCCTTCCTTTAAACCCCATTCCTCCTCCAAAACATTATTCTGCATGTATTGCTCCCACAGTTCCCATTTTTCCTATGTAATTTGCTCCTACCCTTTTCTAAACATACTACTTCCAGTTCTTTTTTCTCTGTTACTACATTCACTACTTCTATTATTGCTTGTTTAAATTTTGATTTCCATTTTCTAGTAAGTGCCTTTTTGGCAGCCACCAGAACTAAACTCAGCAAGTTGTTACTAGTTCTAGACAATTCTGACTCTAGATTAGAGCTCAAGAAAATCATTTACTTAGTTATACCAATTTGCTCACTCAGTATCTCTGACAGAGCAGTCTGAAGGAAATATTTAAAGTCTGCCAATTCTTTACACTCCCAAAAAATATGTTCCCAAATGTCTCTTTCTTCCCCATCATACCTCTAACATTTACAATCTGCTTAAGGAAAAATTCTTTAGAGTCTGCTTGAGGTATTAGCTACGCCAATACGGTGCTAGCTTATTGTGAAGAACAATTTATTTTGAACAATAATGAATTTTTCAAATGCATTTTTTATATAAAGATTTGTGGATGACCTGATATTGATTTGGACAGGGTCATGGGCAGAATTGCAACAATTCTTAACTTACATTAACAATACTACTAATTTTCTTAGTTTTACTCACGCTATTTCATGTAATCAAGTGGAGTTTTTAGATATTACTATAAAAAAAGATACATTTTTTTTACCACTTACTTAGTTATATAAAAAAAACATGTCATAGAAATAACATTTTATATAGAAACAGTATGCATCCTTCCCACATATATAAAAACATAATTAAAGGGCAAAGTATGCATATTTCAAGGTTAGACAAAGATGATAGAAAGTTTTATGCAGACATGGAAGATTTTAAAGAAGAATTGCATGACCGTAAATACAATAAAAAAGAAATTGAGAGAGGTATACAAGAGGTATGGATGCTAAGGAATAATAGGGCTAAACCTTATATGTCTGAAGCTGTTTTAGATCAAGAAAATGTTCTAAGCAGAAAGTATGATAAAGATGTAATCCTTAGAATGGAGTATTCTAGTAATGTTGAATATATACGTCAAATAATAAATAAAAATTGGTTTATATTACACGCGGATGAAGAAATAAATAAAGTGATTAAAAATAGACCTCAATTTAGTTATAAGAACAGAAAAAAATTTAAAGAGATTGTTATGTCATACTAGCAATAAATGTATTGGCAACACAACTACAAGTGGATTAATAAAATATGGTAATTGTAGTATTTGTACTGTGTTGGCCCCAGATAATAATTTCATACATCCCAAAATGAATAGAATATATAAATGTAATGTTTCAGCTAACTGTACAACTAAGAATTTAGTTTATTTAGCTGTATGTAATACCTGCAGCTCATTTTATGTAAGTATGACTATTGGTCACTAAGGGTATGTGTAAGGGAACACACAGCAGCAAATCAAAATAATGATATCGATAGAATTGCCCTAGCTAAGCACTCAGCCCTATTTTCTAATATACAAGAGTTTAGTTTCAAGGTTATAGAATGCACACATCCAAGCTCTAGATTAAGGGATTTAAAAAAACTAACAGAACAACGTGAGTTAAAATTGATTTTAGAATTGCAAGCAGATAGGCCACCGGGGCTCAATGATAGAGCATCTATTAAGCCCTATTTAAAAGCCAGGTCGCTCAGATAAAATATATGTGAATATTTAGGTATATGTGTTTTATCTTAATTAAAAGTTTTATTATTGTGTTTTATGTTTTATATTGGCATGTTAACTTTAAATTTTAATTAAATAACTGAATACATAATTAACTGATTTTTATATAAAGGAAGTCATGTAATATGTTTCTTTGGTCAGATGAAGCATCGCAAACTGATGTGAAAGTGCTAACCGTTCATTAAATTAATTTTGCTTTTAGCCACCTCGTGTACTACATTTTATTCATATACAAATACCTGTGCAAACACTTTCAAGCAAAAATGTTAAATCTTCTAGACTTTGCTGCATATTTGTGAGATATACTTATATCCTTCCATTGTTTCTGTATGTATTGCTTACTCATCCTCTCTTCCCAATCCTTATTAACCTGCTCTGATTGATGCAAATAGTTATCATGCAATATTTTATATGCCCTACTAATTATCCTTTTTTTAACAGCAGCTTCTGGGAAAATATTCTTGTGCAACTGACACTATGGCAAATGTGAAGTGAAGGGCATTAGTATATACTACTATAAAGTAATCGCAACCTAGCATATTAGGAACCTCTGTTTGAAATAGGAGTACTGTTACACACAATGCTATATAAAGGGCATATGAATGAAGCAGAAGGCAGTGTTCACCATAGCTATAATACAACTTTGACGCATAACTCATTAATGTCTACAGGCTGCCAGCTAATTAACTTTGACATTCCTGAGTGATGATTGGCTGGATTACAATTGCCTGGTGCTATGAATCAGAAAGAAAACTGAATATGAGAAATTGTTCAACAGAACAAGAAAAGAAACCTTTTGGATTTCTTGTTCAAATTAAGCAATTTTCATACATGCAATGTTCATAAGAATGGCACTGAATACCACAAAATACCACAAATTTAGTACTGCAATTACATTACACAGAAACAAATAGCACTGTGCACGGCCTGCCTTTCAAGTACTATTGTCTTGAAGGGGACCTGACTGTCTTCAAAACTAGTTCTAAAGGCATGATTAACACTACACCCCAATTAGTTCCTTGTTGTTGTTAATGAATTAAGGAAGCTACAGCCGGTAAACAGGAGAAAATATGAAGCATATATGTTTACACATAGTTTCCCATTCTGAAAAAACTAAGGTAAAGTATAAACCATTAACTAAATAAGGTCAGTTTATATAGTCCCTGGTACTCATAAGCATGGACCTCCAGTGCATAAATGCACTGTGCACCCAGTGTTCAATAATCTGCTAGACACCACTATGATTCATACAGAGAAATCATGACTTACAGTGGTAATGAGAGGATCTAGTGATGTGCAAGTCCTCAATGGCAGGAGCTCATCAGTGTCATGGAAAAAGGGGACAAGATACTTTTTGCTAGTAAATTTGCCTACTCCACGTGGGAATAGCAGTACACTTGTCTTTATAGTACCAGCAATTTATTCCCAGTCTTTTACTATGAAATATTTTTCAGCTGCTGACATTTCTCAGTTCTGTACTACAAAGCAACATTACTGCAAATGGGAGCAAGCTGATCTCTTTCCTCGAATGTGAATTCACTCTCACTGTGGTTGCTCTGAAATAGCTGGTTTCTTTGTATGAGAGTGGTGTGCAATGGTACAAGCTTTGTGAATTGCATTAGACAGGTCTGACACACATTTGCATACCTACTGTTTACAGATACTCAATGTCATATGCTGTGCACACTGTGGTCTGATGTAGACTGCAGAGTAGCATAGGGTATGATCTGTGCATTTCATAGGGCAATAACCATAAGCAAATGCATAACATGCATATGAGTAGGGCTGTAAGACATGAAAGATGAACATGGGCCCTTCAGAATGGCACGATGATTTCACAGGAGAAAAGAAAAAGAAAGATAACATATCTGGCAGCTGGTCATATGCGAGAAGAGGCTAAGACAAAGTTTTTAAATCATTGATACAGTAGTATATAATAGAGTGTTTATATAGAAAGTAAGGATTCATAGTTCATGAAGTCACTCTCTGAGTATTGGAGCAGCACATTTAGTGGTGCGTTTTCCATCATCACATCTTTTAACTGTGTTGATCTACAGATACAGGTAGTAAGTGGAATATTGTGAAAAAATCTGGGCTAGAAGTAGGGTAGATATGGTTTGGAAAGTCACATCAATGATAGTAATATGTGAAGGAGAAGTAAGAAATGATGTAGAGACCTTGATTCACTGAGCATAATCTTTGTAACAGGCATTATAATCATTTATAATAAAATAATTAAGGGATGTGTAGTTAAAGCCCCCCTTTGTCTATAATATGCAATTATTTGACTCCAGGTGCAAAATCTTAAAGATTTAAATAATTGGGGTGGTAGACAATGTAATATACTTCACGTGAACATTAATTTATTGTTGGAGAACTGGTGTAGTATGGAGACATTGAAGAGTGCTTCTTAGAAATGCACTGTTAGCAACTGGTTGCTGTAGTCAAGGTGTGAAGTAATCATGGCAATAACAACCACAGCCCAATCAACAAGTAGACATGTTTCATTTTGGCAATATTCCTCAGATGAATGCATGAGCACTTAATAACAGGAATAGATGGGTTATAGTAGCCAGTGAAGTCAGTATGGGTGACTGAGTTCTTGCAAGTAATCTGAGATCATTGTTGGGAGACATGGCTACATTATGCAACACTGCAGTGCCTTGAGAAATAGAATATTTTTCCTCATGGTTATGTTTCAAAATCAAAATCCCCAGCCCCCACCACCATAGAGAAACCCTTTGCTACGAGTAATAATGGTGTCCTAACCCTGTATTTTTAAGGATGTTAATACTTCCCACATATCATAAAAACTCACCTAGGGCGAAACCTATGCCCAAAAGGGGGGAAAGACCAATAAAAGGTCCTTTCTATAAACCAGACACATAATGAGAAAAAGTGAAACCAAAAATGAAAACCAGGAAAAAAAACATTATTATGTGAGTGGATTAAATCATAGCTTAATGATATTAAGCAAAGGGCAAAAATAGGATAATGGCTTGAGGGCTTTATTTGTTCATAGGTTCATAGGTTCATAGCTATATACTAGGCTAATGGCCCTGGAGCCTTTACAAGCCTAGCCCATAGGATTACCCTGGCATCGTGCCACCCAACCTTAGTTCCCAGTGCGTCTGTCAAGTAGAGCCACTGGAGTGATCCCTGGGGTGAATTTTCTATTTCCCGTCCACTCATCAAGATTATTCTTGAAGAGGGCCAGTGAGGTGCTCTGTTTGACATGTATGGAAAGTCTATTCCATAGCATGGGCAGTCTCTGGGTTATAAACCTGTCCCTCCAGCATGTTCTGTTGATTGTGGTAATGAGGTTGAGGTCTCTGGAGCATGTAGTGTGGAGGAATTGGGATTTCTTTAGATGAAGCATTTCTAACAGAGCTGGGTCAGACATGGCTTTGTAAGTCAAGCAGAGATTGCCTCTAATTAGGAGTTTTTTGAGTCTATCCATATAGGGCATGTATTTAAGGCCTAGGAGCCTCTTTGTGAGGTACTTTTGCGACCTCTCCAGTTGTTGCAGGTGTCTAGTGAGATACATGCCAAATGGGGCATTGTACTTGATGACTGGCCTAATGAGGGAAGAGTAGAGGGAGACAATGACCTCTTTCTTCCTGGATGCAAAACCCCTAGTATTGAGATGAGACACATAGAAGGACTTTCTGACCACAGTGGCAATGTGGTGGTCAAAGGAGAGGTTGCTGTCAACCTGTGTTCCGAGATCTCTTATAACGCCTTCTGTGTTCAGTGGACTACCATCGATGTGGTAATTCATGGGAACTGGATTTTTCCCAAAGGGGATGATGACACATTTTTTGGCACTGAGCTTGTTGTTGGCCTCAGTGAGGCCTTTCTGTAGGATGTCAACATCACTTGGGGAGTTAATAATAGCTCCCAACTTGCAATCATCTGCAAGCTTTGTCAGCCAGAGTCCCTTCATGTTGGCCTGGACTTCAGAGAAGTAGATACCAGACAGGAGAGGCCCCAGGACCGTACCCTGTGGGACTCCACTTGTGGCAGTCTGACTTGGATTCAGCTACTTTCACACTGTGGGTTCTATCTTTGAGCCAGTTTGCAACCCACCTAGTGATATAGGGGTTGATGCCTAGCTTACTGAGTTTTTCTATGATTCCTGAGTGGGGAATAGCATCAAAGACCTTGGCCAGATAAAGGTAGGCTGTATGAACCACCTTGCCTTCATTCACAGCTCTGGTGACTGACTCAAAGAAGTCGAACAAGTTGAGCAGACATGATCTACCCTTCACAAAACCAAACTCTGTGGGATCCAAAGTTTGGAGATTCCCTATATCCTTGTTTATTAGGTCCACGATGATGTGTTGCATAGCTTTGCATATCAGACTCATCAGGCTAATGGGGCAATAGTTCCCAGGGTCTTTAGTCACTCCTGCTTTATGGAGAGGGATGACTGTAGCAGTGTGCCATTCGGTAGGGACAAAGCCTGAGGTGAGGCTGTGATTGAACTGGGCACACAGGTGAGGTGCCAGTTCACTCTGTAGTTCATATAGAACACAGCCAGGGATATTGTCAGGTCCCACAGAAGCTGTATTCTTGACCTTGGACAGTGCTGTTTTAACCTGTGCAGCAGTAATACTGGGTGCCTGGCAATCTACTGGTATTGTGATTGGTCCTTTGGGGGGGAGGGGTAAAGCTGGCACTGAATCTGTTGGCCAGTATACTGGCAATATCTGTTGGCTTGGTATAGGAGGTACCATTGTGCAGTAGCTCAGAGCAAATCTGGGTATTGCCGTAACTAAAGAAGACCTTGTGGTTGTCTTTACTATCTGCTGTAATTCTGTTTTCATAGCTAGATTTAGAGGATTTGATGAGGGATCTCACCTTTTTGCTGAGGCTGATAAGGGAGTTTTTGCAGTCTTGAGACTTCACCTTATTCTACATCAGTTTCCTCCTTCTGTTGTAGAGTTTGTTTATGGCAGGGAACCACCAGATTGGCTTCCTTTTTTTTGGAGAAGAGCATCTTGGTTCTATTGGGTATGATACATGCATTTGTGTACGTGTTCATACAGTGCATCGGTGCATGATTCGGCGGTCATGCAACTATTCTCTATTTGCATGAGTGCTGTGAAGTTAGCCACCTCTGTTTTTAGGAGCCCAAAGTTAGATTTGGAGAAGTTTTTCATGATGGTTACCTTTGGGAGGGGGGAGGAAAGATGTGGATTTACAAGGTAATTAGTTTGTGGTTGGATCTAACCAGGGATGAGTTGACTATTGGTGTAGAGCAAGAGTCGCCCATGTTAGTAATGACCAGGTTAAGGATGTTGCTACCTCTGGTGGGAGGGGGGGTAAGAATGACCTGGTCCAGGGCATTGGAATTAATGAATTACAGGAAACATTGGGCAAGTGTATTGGTACATGAGTAGTTTTTCCAGTTAATGGAGGGGCAGTTGAAGTCACCCAGTATGGGAGTGTTAGGTTGAACCCTATTATTATCCAGGGTGCTTAGGAACGTGAAGTGTGAGTCTTGGGACATGGGTGGGGACCTATAGAAGGCTACAATCTGAATCGCTGTCTTACCCAATGTTAGCTGCACTTGAAGTATCTCTGATGCATTATGTTGGGCCACCAGTCTGTAGGTGTGCACATCCTTTATGAATATGGAAACACCACTGCCTTTGGAGCTTCTGTCCAAGTTCTGGGGCCAAAAGGTGTGGAATGACTTATAGCCTGGCAGTGCAGGGGTGCTTTCTGCTGCCTTGAACCAGGTCTCTGTTACAGCACAAATGTTGATATTCTCCATTTTAAGGAATGCTTCAAGTGAGTGCATTTTGAGATTTAGACTTCTAACGTTGAGCAGCATGCCTCTCAGATTGCATTTGTTTGTAGCTGTTATGATGGTAATTTGGTTTTGGAACACTGCCTAAAAATGCCACTATAGGGGTGGGAAGAGCCGCCATGATATTATCTGATTCAGAGAGACCATTTTGTTAAAATATTTATTTATACTTATTTTTTATTTATTTATTTATTGACATTTGATTACAGGGAAAGTCTTAATGGGTAGAAGCTCATTTTCAGAGGAAGCCCGGGGAGAAAAGCTGCAAATTATTACACATTTTAGGAACAACAATTTTACAATCTTCAAAAATTAAACAAAAACATCTGCAGTTTAAATCTATCCATCCATCTTTTTCCATTTTGCACATGAGTTTGGGGTGTCACTTCAACAATGACAATCATCTTGAGCCAAGGTTTACACTGCCAGGTGGCTAGCTCTGCCACTGTAGTTCATCTGTACCAGTCACTCACACATACACTCGCACCTGTGGCTAATTTAGGGTGTCCAGTCCACCTACTGCATGTCTTTGGAATCTGGGAGGAAACTGGAGCACCTGGAAGAAACCCATATTACCACAGGGAGGCCATGCAGATGCTGTACAGAAGGCACCCCAACCAAGAATCGAACCGGAGAACCATTTAAATAGTTATAACAAATTAGATATTATATAAAATATTGGTTAAAAATTGATACAATGTATATGGCAATCATTTAATATTTAGAGAAATTTTAGATAGTTTGTAGATAATTCAAAGGTAAGTTAGTCTAATACAAATAGGAACTACAATATGAAGTGAGGGAGAAAAAGGCTTATAGTAAATTTTTATTGAGAAAGTCAGGGAAGAGAATTAGATAGCAGTAAGGAACTAAGTGAAGAAGGGAGTGTAAGGAAGTGTAAGGAATGAAAAGATACCTGTTCACATTTTGGGATATAGTTTATCATGGATTTGAGCAGGAACAGAGCCAGATTTTAGCTAGGAAGTCTGTTAAATAAATTTGTTAGAGTCAGACTGTAAAAATCATTGAGTATTCAAAAACAATGTCAATCAATAACAAACAATAATGCAGGAGGACTCAAGTATCTTATACTCTAATGTACATTAGGAGGCAAAAAACCATACACAAACTTGTACAGAATTTTGACTAATTTATTGATGGTAGACTTCATATTTTATACACTTCACTATCAGTTTTTGCCCACCTCACTGACGTGGTCAGTGACAGGGTCTTTACATCATAGTAACTTATGAAAAAGTGCTGAGATGGTGTTTTTCAAAAAATCTTTTTCCCATGAGAATGTTACAGCCTTGCAAGCATCTGGTCAGTCACAATGTCCTTCTGAGGATGTAGCCAATTCAAGGCTCTTAGATTAGTTCGAATACAATGGGTGCAGTTCTTCTTAAAATGCTTTTCTTTGTTCCTTGCTTTGCCAGCTGGACACTATCTCTGATAGTGCGCACAAGGCTATTCTTCTGGTGGAAGCAGGAAAAGATACACATGCAGACAGATTTATTATTTTCTAACTTTGCAAAATAATCTTCACTTGAAAGACATGAGCCAGGCTGCGCTTGAACGCTGCCAAGGCCAAATTTCTGATTACACTGCAGCTTATGCTTCAAGCAATAATATGCGAGTTTATTTCTACTATTATTCTAGTAAAACAGAATTAAATGCATTACATATCATACTACTTTTTGAACTTTGTTCTCTATTATAGATTTAAGTACATTTATTCCTATCTAAAGCACACATTTCTCTATATTTGACCACACAACTTATATATGTTTGAATGTTTGAATACACATCTTCCTAAGCAGCATACATTGTAAATATATATTTTTCTAGGCAGCATGTATGTAAATATATTTTCTAGGCAGCATGTATGTAAATATAGATTTTTCTAACATTCTCCCTCCTGTTAATGCATTTCATTCTATTTGAAACATAAACAGTATCATTTCATTCCTCAGCCTTTTCCTTTCAAGGACTTTCAGCTAAGTAAGTCATTTGTTTTATATTTCAGATAGGCTTTCACTTGGTATCAACAAATTCAATTCCATATCTTGGTACATAGTTTCAGTCACTGATACATCAACTAAGTCTTTAACTAATTTTTTCACACAGGGTATCCCGCAGCAGACACATGCTCCAATTATGAGCAGTACTACACAAATTGCAATCAGAATGTTCATAAGGACCGACCCCCACCCCCCAAACAGATTCTGGAAAAAGTTCACAGTGGGTTTGGGCCTGGTTCTGCCATTGCTGACACCTGCTGTATTACCTCCAGGTGATCATTGATTTCATGCTGGTTGTCTGGAATGTACGCACAGCATTCTTCTTTGATAAGCGCGCACGTACCACCTCTCGCCGCTAGGGTGAAGTCGAGAGCCATTCGGTTCTGTAATACAACTGTTCTCATTGCATTCATTTCATCAGTCACAAGTTCAAGAGCGGAAAAAGTCGCATTGCTCATTACTTCGAGGAGTTTTGACAATTTCCTCAGTTCCCAAATCGATTTGACTGCTCTGTAGGTTGGGAATATCCCAGCCCAGGATATAACACTGTCACCCAAGTCCATATGGGTCAACTTTTCTTTGTCCTTCACTGCTGAATGATCCTTCCAGCTTGCTTCAATCTTACCCACTGGATTAGCAGGTTTTCTGACTGTATTCTCGGCTTGCTGAGCTACGTTTCTCACATTACGTATTTTACCCAGGGGCAATTCTGCAGTATGTCTTATGGCTGGAACCAGATAACCCAAAAAACAACTGCCGGACCAATTCTCAGGTAACCATTTATAGGCCTTTTTCCCACAAACAAAATAACAGTTTTCTACTTTTGTACTGATGCGGGTTAACCCTGAATGAAACATTTTCTTATCTATAACAGATAATTGTCTATATATTTCAGGAGTTTTTTGCACATCTCTCAACGTTGTTTTCATCAAGCTTAAATACGAACCATAGTTCGTGCTACAACTAGTACCTTGGTCTACAGGTTTTATATAACATTTGTAAGACACAGTTATGTTACAATTACTCCAACCAACCTGGAGTGTATCATTTTAACAAAACAAACAATTCCTTTCTGAGTAACGGGTAAATATAATGCCACTTTGTCTTGTGATCTCACAGTACCTGTATCAAATAATAGGTTTTCCCAAGTTTCATTTATCCCCAAGGGGACAGCAGACATCAAAAGTCCTCCATATGCTGTGGGTATTGCAGTACAAACCCAGCAATTTGAAACGTTCATAGTCTCTACATAGACTCGTTTCATAGCCAGGTATGTGTTAAAGTTTGGGTGCCAGTCTATAGCCAGTCCTTCATCACGTTTTACCAATTTCACTTCTGTGGTTATATGTAAGAAAAACCATAACAACAAAAAGGTCACTACAAACATAGTTAATAAGTGTATGATCAGTAGGCCAGTGAACCAATGTCTTTGGGGTTGTTTCGCATTTTTATTCACTCTGCCTCTGGCCATCCTGTTTCTGTGGTATGTCAGTTAAAAAATGTTTATCCAAACTAAATTCTTTAACCGGTTTGCAATGCGTCAAATGAACCCAAGATGATCTCTCAGCAATTTTTACTGCAGTAGGTGTTGCCAATAGTACCTGGTACGGACCTTCCCACTTTGGACTCGCCCAGTTCTTTCTTTTGATGACTTTCAGCCAGATCCAGGACCCCGGGGTCAGCACGGCCTCCGGTTTTGCTTCTTGTTTATCTGAAAAAGAGTTCAACTGCAAAACAGTCTTATTTGTTAACAATTTCTTCATATAACTAGCTAATGAGCCATCGGCCTCCAGCTCTGCAGGCATGAGGGTCTTCCATTGTGGCACACAATATGCCCTTCCAAACACTACCTCAAAAGGGGTTAAGCCCTTTACATTTGGAACAGTCCTCATGCTCAGCAGTGCTAAAGGCAGACAGCAAATCCAAGTCTTTTGAGTCTCACTCATTAATTTTCTCAACTTGTTTTTCAAAATTCCATTGTACCTCTCCACCAGTCCTGCTGACTGAGGGTGATAAGCACAATGGTTTTTCAAAGAAATCCCAAAAATTCTCCCAAGCTGGTGTATTGTCTGGTTTACGAAATGTGTTCCATTGTCACTATAAATTCTTTCCGGTATGCCAAATCTAGGAATGATTTCTTTCACAAGGGCTTTTGCTACTGTTGCTGCATCCGGATTCCTGGTTGGAAAAGCTTCTACCCATTTTGAAAACATATCTATGATCACTAAACAGTATTTTTTCCCTTCACATTTATTCAGTTCTATGAAATCCATACAAATAGTATGGAACGGATAGGGTGGTGTTGGAAAGCTCCCTCGCCGGTTTAAATGCTCCCTGTGCATGATGTTTGCTACAAATATGACATGTTGCACAAAATTTTTGTGTATAATTCGTAAATCCGTATGTTTGGAATGTTTTGTTAACTAACTGTACCATCCCCCCTGTTGAGACATGGCTCTGCCCATGACTCAACAAAGCTGCATATCTAAATAAATTAGATGGCAATATGGGTTTTCTCTTTGGAGATGTACAGTCCTTCTTTAAGGATTGCTCCTCGTTTTATCCATTTTGCTTTTCTGCTTTTGTAGCTAATGTCTGCATTGTTTTTAACATTTCTAAATCTAGAGTCTCAGAAGGTTGTAGTTCTTCATTTAAAAGCACAGTTTCTAGGTCTGAGGCAGCTTGCTTTGCAGCTGCATCAGCCCGAGCATTCCCTTTGAAATTCTATCTTGTTGTTTGGTATGGGCTGCACATTTACAGATAGCTATTCTAGTGGGTAACTGAATAGAATCTAACAGGTTCAAAATCAATTGTGCATGATTAATCGGCTTGCCAGTAGATGTTATCATTCCCCTGTTTTTCCATTGTTGTGCAAAGACATGCACTGTAGAGAAAGCATACTGACTGTCAGTATATATGTTAACACATTTGTCTTTCACTAGAGTGCAAGCACGTGTCAAAGCTATCAATTCTGCTGCTTGAGCTGACAGGTTATGTTGCAGGGGTTGTGCTTCTATGATTTCATTATCAGTCACTACTGCATAACCCACTAGGTTCTTTCCTGTAGGACCTCGTCTACAGGACCCATCCACAAAAAATGTCACCTCTGCATCGGCTAAAGGTACATCAGTAAGATCTTGTCTGGGTGTGGTTATTTGTTCCATTTCCTGTAGGCAACTGTGTGGTGTGCCATCTACAGGAATCGGAAGTAGTGTCGATGGATTTAATGTCGTGCATCGTTCAATTGTCATATGGGGTTGACTCAATAGTATGGTCATACAAGAAAGATGTCTGGCAGGGGATAAAAATGCTATTTTTTCTTGCAGTAAAATTATCGCAACTGCATGAGGTACTCTCAACGTGAGAGGATGAAACAATACCACTGAGGCCGAAGCTTGCACTGCCATAGCTGCTGCGACAACTGCTTGTACACAGGGTGGTAATGATCGTGCCACCCGATCTAACTGTGATGAATAGTAAGCTATGGGGCGTTGCTTGCCGCCATGTTGTTGCGTCAGTACTGACGTCATATATCCCTGCCTACAATCTACAGTCTGGAAAAATCTCTTATGGTAATTCGGAAGCCCTAAGACTAACGATGAGACTATCAGTTGTTTTAGTCTGCAAAAGGCTGCTTCTGCTTCCGGTGTCCAATGTAGTCTTTCTTGTGCTGCCATTGGTGTTTTAAATATTAAATCAGCCAATGGAGCCGTTTCTAAAGCATAATTCGGTATCCAACTTCGACAAAAATTAGTCGTTCCCAAAAAGGACATCATTTCCTTTTTGGTAGTTGGTCTTGGTGCTTGTAAAATTGTTGTTTTCCTATCTTCATCTAATGTTCTACCTTCTTTGGATATCACATATCCCAGGTATTTAACCTGTTCTTTCCAAAGTTGCAATTTATGTTTATTCACTTTATGCCCTTGCTCAGCTAAGAATTTCAACAATGCTATTGTGTCTTCCCTACATTGCTGCTGGGTAGGAGCTGCAAGCAAGATGTCATCTACATAAAGTAGTACTTGGCTGCCCCCTGGTGGAGAAAACCCTGCCAGGTTGCTAGCCATCTCTTGTGTGAATATTGTTGGACTTTCACTATATCCCTGTGGTAGTCGGGTGTATGTATACCTTTTGCCCTGAAATGTGAATGCAAACCACTGCTGGCTGTCAGGGTGGATAGGTATTGAAAAAAACGCATTGCTAATATCTACCATGGTGAAATATTTTTGTTGCGGCTTTAAATCATTTAACAAGGTATGTGGGTCTGGCACCGTAGGTGCCCTTGGTATTACCGCATCATTTACAGCCTATAAATCTTGTACCATCTGCCATTCCCCGTTTGCTTTTTTTTAACAGGAAATAGGGGTGTATCACATGGTGAATCAGGAGATTCTACCAGTACTCCTTTTTTGAGTAATGCTGCTTATTATAGGCTTAATTTTTACTTTTGCATTCTTTTCCAAAATGTATTGTTTTTTCTGTGGTCTAAAAGCTGACTTTGGGGTAATTGTAACTGGTCCTGCTGCTTGAATAAGCCCTACATTTAACTTGCCTGTTGACCACAGAGTTGTTGGAATTTTACACAAGGCCTCTTCTTTTCTTTTAATAAAATGCTAATCAGCTGTCCTTACTAGATTGCAAGTGTACAGCTGTATGTGTCTGTGTCAACCAATTCAGTTTTGTTTTTATATCCCTTGTCCTGACATTTTTAAATCAGTCTGTTTTCCCATTTTGTTACCTTTTTTTCTAAGTCTGCCCATTTAACACTTTTGTTTTTTGTCAAGCTGACATGTGGCAGTCTATTGGACTTATACAATCTCATGAACTCCTGAGGTAATGAATAGCTTACTACACTGTTTCCCTCAGTATCCCAGCATAAAGTTTGTAATATTAATTTGTCAGCAGGATTTTTACTTATATTTCTTATTAGGTCCTGGTGTGCTACTGTAGTATGGAGTACAATGTAACAAGTGCTGCTGATCAGTGTCAAGGGAGGGTACCTTACTGATGGCTACATTTATCAGTTCTTTGGTTACTGCCCCTGGACCAATCATAACTAGGTCCTGGCTGTACCAATAATAGGCTTCACCCTCTGATCACACCACAAGAGCATCCATTTGTCTTTGTGCTTCCATACCCTGCATGGTAGGAACTACTGCTATGCCAAATACCTGCACAAGGTCTCTTCCCAGTAAGTTTACTGGATATTTTTGCAGAAACTACAATTTTACTTTTCTGAGTCATACCTGAAACAGGGTCAGTTATTGCTATATTATGGGAAAGTGGTTCCCTGTATAGCTGTCCATTTGCTGCTTTTACTAATATATAATCAGGTGATTTAGAATGTTTTGGTAACTTGGAGGGGTGTATCAAGGTCCGTGACGCTCCTGAGTCACACAGGAATTTGACCTTTCTTCCCTCCACCAGAAGTGTTACTTCTGGTTTTGTATTTGCTAGGTAGAGCTCCAGGCTCAACAATGCTAAATCTAAAATTTTATTTTCATTTTTATTCTCTACATCTGTTTGTACTTCCTCTATTCCCTCTACTACATTCACATTTTCTTTTTGTTTATTAACCTTTCCTGATGATTTTTGGTTATTATCACTATCATATAGTCAGTCCACATCTCCTTTATCTTCTGTCATTGCTTTCTTATTTTGTTTATAGTCCCTAGCTAGATGCCCTTTTACCTGACTGTAATACAAATACTTCAGCTCCGTCTTCAGCAGTGAAGACTTGTGCCTTTTTTTCTTTTTACTATTAAGGTGTCTTTCAGTACGCCTAGCATACTCAAGTAAGGCTTGCAGCCTGCTTGTTCAGTGATTTATCATATGCCTTGTAATAAAACTACTAACAGAGGCAATGCAACCTTTTAAAAATGTATTTTTTTTTTTAATTGTTGTTTTAAGCATTTTAATAATCTAGCATAATATCCATCTACTGTCTCATTTCCCTGTTGTATGCATTAATTAATGCAAGTCCAGTCTGCTCTAAGTTTTCATTTTTCAGAGATTCTGTTTGTTAGACCTTTCACTCTGTTGTCAAAAAATGTTTCAGAATTTTTTAAGCTTCTGTTTTTCTTTTGCCTGACGCCCTGCATCAGATTAAAGCTTGTTTAAGGAGTTTAACTAGTGAAAGTTTATCTAGTTTACTATCAAATTTATAGTTGTTAACACATTTTGCAAAATATCTCACATTATCTGCTTACTGTAATTGCATATGCTTCACATTATCCGTTAGGGGCGGATCTCGTGATCTCTTAGTGCACTGATTTTTCATGTCTTAAAAAGACTGTTACGTAACCCTTCTCTTGTACCACGTGGTATCTTATTCCCCGTATTCACAGTAGTGTCTAGAATGACTGTTTTACTTTGCTTTGTTTACTTCCTGATCTATGACTCAAGATACAATACTTCGACTACCTCTCTCCCTGCTATCACAAACCTTAGCAATAGCACAGTGTAACCTGGTCCCTGATCTAAAACAAAAACAAAGAGAGGAATTCTGCTTACCCGAGCCTCCCGCTTATTGTTCATATACTTCCGTTTAGGATCCAGTTTTCCGCTTTTCGGCCACAGATCAGACAAGTGGACAGCCTCTTTAGGCACGACAATTCAGTCGGAGGTCTTTCCTTCTTCTGCGCAGATTTCAGTGCCACCTATATATTCTGACCTGCAGCTTACCAAGGGAATTCCGGTCCGAAGGACCAAAATGTTAAATAAATTTGTTAGAGTCAGACTGTAAAAATCATTGAGTATTCAAAAACAATGTCAATCAATAACAAACAATAATGCAGGAAGACTCAAGTATCTTATACTCTAATGTACATTAGGAGGCAAAAAACCATACACAAACTTGTACAGAATTTTGACTAATTTATTGATGGTAGACTTCATAATTTATACACTTCACTATCAGTTTTTGCCCACCTCACTGACGTGGTCAGTGACAGGGTCTTTACATCATAGTAACTTATGAAAAAGTGCTGAGATGGTGTTTTTCAAAAAATCTTTTTCCCATGAGAATGTTACAGCCTTGCAAGCATCTGGTCAGTCACAATGTCCTTCTGAGGATGTAGCCAATTCAAGGCTCTTAGATTAGTTCGAATACAATGGGTGCAGTTCTTCTTAAAATGCTTTTCTTTGTTCCTTGCTTTGCCAGCTGGACACTATCTCTGATAGTGCGCACAAGGCTATTCTTCTGGTGGAAGCAGGAAAAAGATACACATGCAGACAGATTTATTATTTTCTAACTTTGCAAAATAATCTTCACTTGAAAGACATGAGCCAGGCTGCGCTTGAACGCTGCCAAGGCCAAATTTCTGATTACACTGCAGCTTATGCTTCAAGCAATAATATGCGAGTTTATTTCTACTATTATTCTAGTAAAACAGAATTAAATGCATTACATATCATACTACTTTTTGAACTTTGTTCTCTATTATAGATTTAAGTACATTTATTCCTATCTAAAGCACACATTTCTCTATATTTGACCACACAACTTATATATGTTTGAATGTTTGAATACACATCTTCCTAAGCAGCATACATTGTAAATATATATTTTTCTAGGCAGCATGTATGTAAATATATTTTCTAGGCAGCATGTATGTAAATATAGATTTTTCTAACAAAGTCTTTCACAGTGGTTTTGAAAGATGGGAGAGAGGGTATAGATATGAAGAATACAGGTAAGGAGGTCCAGGCTTTATCAACCTTGTACAAGTGCAGACAATGACCAGCAGATTTGCTAGGTTTGTAGATAGACAGCAGTTTTTGGCCACTGGATTGCGATGAGCAGCTGGGAACATAATTGTGCAGAATGTTTTTTAGTGCTGGACAGGCAGATGGATGCTGAATAATTTAAAAGGTGATGAGTAGTGTATATGTTAGTGGATGTGGCAGTTTTAATCAATTTAGGCTTTTCAGTGCTCTACAGTAGTGAGTTCTAAAATGGGTATGTGCTGCAAATTTAGGAACTTTGTTATAGCATTTTTCACGTTTTAGTTTTTGTGAAGCCTGCAGGTTAGTAAGGATTGGACTGCCATAAAGAAGAGTGGGGAGGAGATAAGTAGTGGCAAGTGTAGTTGTTGTTGCATCAGTGAGAAAGTTTTTGGCTTTGTAATGCATCCCTAGTTTTTTATGAGTTTTTCTTATGCAATTTTCTATCTGCAGGTCGAATGTAAGATTATCATCCAGTATCACTCCTAGCAGTTTGCTATTAGAAGTGACTTCAGTGGTTTTATTATCGAGAGAAAGACGGCTTTTAATTTTGTTTTTTCATGAGAAAAGGATTTGGAAAAAAAGTAGTAGTTTTGGTCTTTTTTGGGTTGAGCATAAGTTGTGAGTTACAAAGCCATGGTTCAGTGGCTGTTAAACCTTCTTGAGTAATTTTTTGAAGGTGTACCATACTGTCAAATATACATATGAGAGTGATCTACATATTGTATTAGGGTGGCCTGTTGTATAGAAGTGAAGAGGGTGTTGGTGAAAATGTTAAATAGGAGGGGACCAAAGATAGATCTTTCTGGTACATCGGTGGTGACTGGAAGATAAGGAAAGAGTGTGGAGGTCCATTTTACTGAGTAATACCTATTGTACATGTAGTTTTGAACCACAGAAGGGGGGGCCAAGACAGACTTAGTGAGGACATTTGAAGTAGATGTTTGTTGTGACAAACAGTGTTGAATGATTCAGACAAGTCTAGAAATAAGGGAGAAACTAGTTTGCTATTATCTCTGTCTTTATTGGCAGTATCTATATATGTTACAAGGACAGTGCTAGTACTATGGGAAGGATGGAAGCCATGTTGTAGAGGGGATAAGAGTTCCTCATGTGGGAGATAGTCCAGCAATTGTTTTTGAATACATTTTTCAAATATTTTGGAGAGGGAAGATAAGATTGCTACCGGTCTAAATGATTAATTTCTGTTGAATTTCTTCCTTTGTGGAAAGAGATAATGTGTGAATTTTTCCAGAGAGGGGGGAATGTGGGATTCCTGGATTGACCTACTTATAAGGATTAATACAGGATATGCAATGCTATTGGCTGCTATTTTTTATACTTGCTTGGAAGGTCATCAGCTGAAGAAGAGCAGTGTTTAAGCTTGTTTAAGGGTAGTTTTATATAGGATGTGGGCCCAAGGGTGAAGGTGACATTGGATGCGGTGATATGTGGCTGTTGGGCAGAGAAGGAATTAGATGTTGAAGAATTCTTAGTTAGAGATTCTATACTATGTATAAAATAAGAGTTGAACTGTATTGCAGTTTTGAGTGGTGAGTTATCAGGAGAGGGATTTGGGTTGCATTTTTGGCCAGGATGTAAGATTTCTGTAATGGATATCAAAAAATTATTTGGGTTCCTATCAGCTGACCGAAGATGCAGGTTAGCAAATGCGACTTGGTCGAGCTGTAAATGCCGAAACGGCAAAATATTGAAGCAGCATGTAAGCGGATTCTTTCCCTTGGAAAGAATTAGCTTGGCCGCTTCGGCAGTTTGCTGTTTTTGGCGCTGTAGTGCGGTCTTGGAGTTGGTATATTTAAGTAGGGGGGTGTGGGGGCAAAGCCCCCCACTTAATATCATGTATTAAAGTGTTTTTTTTTTTGTTGAAACAGCAATTTTTTTCCCTTGGAAAAAAATCACTGTTCTGACAGTTCGATTTTGTAAGCTTTTGCTTACATGGGGCCGATTAATCACCGTTCGCTAACCTAAGCGTTCGGTGATCTAATATAGACCCTATTATTTAGGGTTGTATTTAGTATTATTCTGAAAGTTATTATAGTACAGTTCTGTCTTCATTTATTTGCTTTTTAGTACAATTGTGAAGAATTCTGAAGTTTTCAAGATACTGAGATTTATATTTTTGCCATTCTTTGCACGTTTTTTCTTTATCCTGCATTAGCACTCTACTCTTTTTGGATAGCCAAATTGCATTATTTGTTTTCTGTCTCTTCCTTTTAAGAGGTGCAAAGCTATTCAGGATATTTAGAAAAGTTGTACTGAATTCAATTGCAGTACTGTCTAAGGGGAGGATTTTTAGGAAGTTCCAGTTAATAGATGATAGTGTAGTAATGAACCTTTCTGAGTTAAACTTGGAAATGTTACATGTTGTTCTATAAATATGCTGTTTAACTGGATGTGTGGGATGTCTAGTCTTAGACATTGGGAGATGATCACTGAGAGAGTCTGACATTGTACCTGTAATGAAGTATTTGCTAGGGTCTGATACTAGGATCCAGTATAATAGAGAATTTGATGCCTTCCTATAATGTGAGGGGCTATCAATTAGTTGTGTGAAACTATATAAGTTGATGCTAGATATAGGGGAGTTAGAGTTTACGTCCAGCCAATTGGCATTCGCATCACCTAGTCAATTTTTTTTCTTGTGTAAATGTTATAGATATCCAATGTAAGATATCTTCCAGTATAGCTTTATTGTCACCAGGAGGGATATAAAGAACAGTGATACATATTTGTTTATAATTGAAGGGCTTGGTTCCAATAGTTGCTAAGTCCATGGCAATATTAACAGAGAAATTTCAAATTTTCTGTTTATTGCCTGTTGTGATACCAGTATATTATTTATATGAGAAATTGTCATGGAACTTAGTTAAATACATCGAGTGACATGGTAAAGTGAAATAGCCACTTCAACATAAGACCATATTAACCTTGGAATGGAAGCAATAATCACTTGCCACCAGCCTTGAAATAATCACTAGCCTCCAGCTTTTGTGTGGAACATGCACACGACTATTGGCAAGTTAATTATGGCTTGACATGTAGGATTTTGACATCCAAAACACACAAAAAAAAACACAAAACACACACAATTCTTGTTAACTTTCCAAGTTTATTTGTAAAAAACGTGGATGATTCAAGTCGTACAAGATTAACACTGCATTATCTGTCACATGATGTTATGAATACAGTAATGGTTTTGTTCTGAACATTCAGATGAATCTAAGTCTGTAAATCAGAATCTCAATATCATCATCATAGTAATCAACTGTGTTGTCATCATCATCATCATCATCATTTGCTCTAAGTCTGTAAATCAGAATGTCAGTATCATCATAGTAATCAACTGCGTTGTCATCATCATCATCATCATTTGCTCTAAGTCTGTAAATCAGAATGTCAGTATCATCATCATAGTAATCAACTGTGTCATCATCATCATCATCATCATCATTTGCAGCTGAGCTTGTTCATTTGCAGCCATCCTCAAGTTTGGTTCATAAAATACCGGCAGACGTGGTGATGACGGGTGGTCTATTCCAGCTGCAATCAATAACTTTCAGACATCGGCCACCTTAATAGGTTTAACGGAACATTTTAAAGCCATGGCTTTTGGCTTCAATGCAGATGTCTTTCTACCTTTCTTCCCAATAGTGTGCCAACAAAATCCACCATTGTACACTTTCTTGATTCCTCCCTTTGTCCCTTCATATCTCAAAACTCTAACTTCTGATATCTTAAATCCCAAGTTTGTCTTCAACAAATTTTTTGATGCAGACTTATAGTCACATACTTCCCAGTCCTTTCCCAAAACATGAACAACACCAAGCGCATGAAATATTTTGTGGTAATCTGTTGAGAGCAACAAAGTGTCTTTCGTACAAAGAGTTTTCTCAATTCTGCCAAACACTCAGTCCGTGGGAAGAAAAGAGTGTCCTCAAACAGGAAAATAATGTTCTATAACAAGTCCTTTTGCTATAATCTGGCAAAAGTACTGGCAAATTCCAAGAATAGTTGACTTTCAGTTCTGTGACACACATGCATCTGTAAAAAGTCTTATTTTCTTAACTCCATCAGGTACGGTAAGATTTCTGAGGAAATCTAGCATGGCACTGCAACAAGGTTGGAATCTCTGCCTGCCTGCCTGCGTTTCATCCCACGTGTAGATATGAACCTGATCACAGCCTCATCACATCACATCACATCCTGATCTCATCACATCTCAAAGGTCAGATTGAAAACCCAAATCTGTCTGGTGTAAAATGCTTCCGACAGTGCAACTTTGGGCACAGGCTGATTTTGCTGTATGTAAAATGCGATGCTCAAACTTGGTTCCTCTATATCAATCTTGTTCAACAAAGTATAGAAGTATTTTGCCCGACATTTGTGGACACACAGTTCCGTTATCAGACTTGTTTTTTCCTTCTCATTCTTGGCTGCTTTTATCTGATTTCTAAGACACTCACAATAGCCGTAAACATCTAATCGTGGGTTGCAAAAACCAAGGTTGTACTCTTCGGTAAAAGTAGAATAATAAAGTCCATACTTGCATTCAGGATTTTCTACCTTGAAAAGTTGCCACATCTTTCTAATAGAAAGGTCAGGGGGCAGATACTTTCGGTGTTGTGCATCTTTTTGACTGTAGTGACTGTCCCGGCACCTGAAACTGCCAACGTGAGCCCAAACCTTGGTCTTCATGTCATCACAGGACTGCCTCTTCTGCTTAACTCCTCATGTTTCTTTATGCATAGTTTTTCTGACAAGCCAGTGCTTTGCAATGTTTTGAAGTCATGCCTTCTTGATATTGGTGATGCCTTGAAATGATGCGGCACATACAGGAACACTGGTTATCTGAAACAACGTCATGAATAAGAAGGGTAGCATAATTCTCTAAACATACACAATGCTACTTCAAAACCCAAAAATAAAATGCCAAACTTTGAAGTTTTGCCAACTTAATGATTAGGGTCAGGGGTTAAGTCCATCATTATCTGTTAACTACTGTTTAACTCACTTCAATGGAGTTCAGGAAGTTTGCACTGTAACTTTCAATGGGCAGAGCCTAAGCTCTTTGACAGAATCAAATATGTCCTCACATTTCAAACAAAATATTTATGGAACCATAGGGGTTTTGAAAGAAGTATAAAGCAAAGTCTTTACCACAAACTATTTTTATAGTGGTAATATTCTTTAGGTTCTAGGTCTTAAACCGGATTTTTATAACACACAGTCAACACAGTAACTATTAGATTAATATTTTGTAAACAACATACAATATCTCAGCAACCATTCAAGATATAATACTGTCAGAAGCATTATTCATCTAGCGAATAGCTTTCATATGAGGCTAAGGAGTTATGTCTGTGTTACTTGGTTGTTGAGATATTTAGAAAAATATGACTATCCATATAACTATCATTACTGTTAATATCTATTTACCTGCACTGAATAGAGGTCTATATTAATGCAGCTCAGTCTGATATTGTGTAAGCTTTAACCTTGTACCTAGCATGGTTTTAATACAAATATGTACACACAACGTTAAATACTTTGATGCCAATGTAGTGAGTTAAATAGATTCAAACCCAGATAAACATAGGCCTTACTACATCAGTATTATCATTAATAAATTAGTTTATTTACCTCGTAGTGAATTGCAACTGTGCGATGCTGGTTAGAATGTTCCTTTTAGCTTCGTAAACATTTTGGCTTCATTACTTTCATTCACTTCAGAAGGTAGGTATCCTATGCAACCTTGTCTTTGTGTGAATACAAATTTTCAAAGAAAACTCTGATAGCATCTGCCGTCAACTCATACACGTGGCAGAGTGCTGGCTTGTGGTCATTTGCACTATGGTTACACCTTATTGTTGGCTTCTTCCCAGCTGAACTGTATCTTGCTAACTTTTCTACCTTTTTCTTCCATTTTCCACACGTCATTGCCATTTTCGGGGTTTGTTTGATGGAAGAACAACTTCATTGTAATCACTTAAGTTTCCATCTGGCATTACTGTATCCACATCAAGTGACTGCACTGGCTCTGTTAGATTGGTTGTTTCTCTTAGCAGGTATTGGAAAGTATGGTCGCTCGGACTTGGTAGTTATTGGAAAATACACATTTTTTTGCCCATGGCATGATACGGGACTAGGCAGCTCTGCTGAACTGAATTTTGGTGTTGGCTTGCTGTAAGGAAAAATGTGGTAGGTAATGGGAAATATTAAACCAATACCACTTTCCACTTTATATGGTCTTTGTAGTTGATATTATAACCAGGATGTATAATTTCAGACTTTAAGCCAAGTTTCAGTTACAGCAAGAACATCAGGCTTATGTTGGGTAATCCAGGCATGTAGTTGCAAAAATTAGATCACCAGGATTGGGGAATGGCTGTTGTTGGGTTACAGAAGTGTGTGGGAGAGAATTATATATGTGTTCATTGTGATAGGTGGGGCCAGGATTAGGGTGCATATCTCCTCCTAGAAGGATATTAGTATATTGTGGAATCATGCATACCTGTTTTTTTTGTTTGAGAGGATTCTTGCACTTAATTTTGTTTTGCTTTGAGATAAAGTGCAATTAATCAGTCTGTATTTAGAATTAAGATGAGGGGCAGCATTAAATACATTTGGTGCAATATGTGGAAGGATATTAGTATATTGTGGAATCATGCATACCTGTTTTTTTTGTTTGAGAGGATTCTTGCACTTAATTTTGTTTTGCTTTGAGATAAAGTGCAATTAATCAGTCTGTATTTAGAATTAAGATGAGGGGCAGCATTAAATACATTTGGTGCAATATGTGGAGAGTGTAAAAAGGAAGTATGAATAGGTGGCTGGTACAAGTTTGGTGAGATCTTGTAATATATTATTGAGTCATGGCAGGATGAAAAATGGCTCAATTAAGTACAGGAATCTATATTTTATAGATGTCAGGTAGTAGGAAAGTAGCAATGAAGAAGGAAACAAAGTTGCAAGACTGAGATTCAGTAATGATGGATTCTGAAAGCTGGTAGAGGACAGGTGTGGAGAGAAATATTTTCTATAAAAGAAGAGAGGTAGTTTGTCATGGTATCTTCTCTGGAATGTAAGGAATAGAGGGTTTTAAAGACTACAGTATAATAATGTATTCAAAATAAGAATAAATGAGGGTTTATTTGGGAAAAGAAAAATATACAGTGTGGAATAGATAGGTACTGTTAGGAGGGGTTGTAATCATAACTGGATATAATGCAAAGCAGTATGGGAGGGAGAAGGGTAGTTGGAATGGGGCTAAAAATTAAACAGAGATAGGGAAGTAAGAAACAAGAAACAGAAGTGTATGTATAAAAGTAGTACAGTCACTGGAGAGGGTTTTGGAATAAGAGTCATAAGAGAAATGTGTATGTAAGAAGTATAATATTAGACTAAGGGATTATGTGAGAATTGGGGGTTGGGTGGAGTGAAGTGAAACCAAGCATACTAGCAGACTTCCTACTCTCAGGTTAATTTATAACTGAGATCAGTCTGTTAATAGCCAAAATAAAGCAATTAACAAAAAAAAAAAATACAAGTAAAACAAGTTGTTTGTCATTTCATGATACTAAATAAAACTGGCATAATCAGTATAGTCTACTGGTCAAGTAAAAGGGGACAGTGGCCAACTTAGTAAAAGGTCCTTAGAGTGCACAGACTATTTCAAAGGGAGTTCCAAACACAGAGCAGGCATGCATTTAACTGATTAAAGTTAATATGCAGCAAGGTTCTTCATGATAAATATGCTTACATTAAATAATGACAAAATTGTCAGTAAACTTGTAGGTGTAGGGCTTTATGGCAGAGCTTCTGCAAAACTAAGGTCAGATCTAGTGGCTACAGGCTATTAAACACTTTCCAGTTGTTTTATCTCTGTTACTATATTCACTACTTCTAGTATAGGTGGTTTAGATTTTGATTTTATTTTCTAGTAATTGCTTTTATGGCAGCCACCATAATTCGATACATCAAGGCATTACCATGTCTAGGCAATTTCAATTCTGTATCACACCTCAGAAAAAACATCTCCCTCATCACAGCAATCTGCCCACCCAGTAACTCAGGCAGTGCATCCCACAGGGAATCCTTAAAGTCTGCCAACTTGCTGCACTCCCAAAAAATATGTTCCCAGTTACCTCTTTCCTCCCCGTCACACCTCCAACATTTACTGTCTACCTGAGAAAAAAATCTTTGGAGTCTACCTGGGGTATAAAAATATCTATGTAAATATTTCCAAGCAAAAATCCTAAATCTTGTAGATTTTGTTGCATATTAGGGAAACTTACATATATCCTCACATTACTTTTGTGAAGTGCTTATCCAATCTCTCTTCCCAAGGCTTTCTAACCTCCTCTGATTGATTCTTATAGTTATTACGCAATATTTTCTATGTTCTACTAATTATTCCTTTTTTAATGGCAGCTTCTGTTCTAGATTCTACTAACAACTCTACCATTGCCAGTCTTTCATCTAGGACCCCCTATTTCTTTCTCTTTGCCTATATTCTGACATCAATCCTTGATACGGAAGGCAATCTCTAACCTGCAGTCTAAATAAATTTTTGGTGTCTTCCCATTCTGTCACCTTTCTTTATCTAGTTATTTTCTCCCAATACCTTGGTTCCTTTGCCAGTTTTCTTCAATAAATCACAGCCCCCTCTTACCTATTGTCTGCATCCCTAATTGCAGTCATCCTTAGCGGCAGAATCTCCTTTCTTCATTCCTGTGTTTGAGTAAACTACATAGGAAAAAATGGGAATTGTGGGAGCAACACAAACAGGGGAGGAATGAGGTTTAAAAGAAGGAAGGACTTAACATGAGCTATGTAATATTTGATTGAAATGGGTAGATTATAAGTGATGTGCAATGTTTGGAACTGGGACTATGTCAGCATGGTTTGTCATGTAAAATGATTGCAACTAGGACTGTGTTTGTGTGGTTTGTTTTTATTTATGTAAATATATGATTGCCTATGTCATACTTGATGGTTTAATAAAGATATTTCTTTAAAAAAAAAGGCAGGAACTGAATAATTTATGCAATGTTGCTTAGGTTATATGATATATATCAATATATGTGAAGTATAGCATTTGTAAATGTGAATTTGTTAATAAGCTTTGATTACTTTAATATAAATGTAAATTTGCCTATGTCACAAGTGATAATTCAATAAAGATGTTTAAAAAAAATTCTTAGTAAACTTGTAGGTGTAGGGCCTAATGGCAGCGCTACTGCAAAATCAAGGTCAGATGTAGTGACTGCAGGCTAGATCAGTTGTAGTGACTGCAGGGTCTGCTCTATGAAGAAAGGCAGTGACTGAGTGAATATGTGGGTCTGCTATGGCTATTGTTTCCCTTAAGTGTTTACAAACCCACAGTTCATTAGCATTGTGTACCTCAAAGTTAGAATAATGAGGTTGGGTGTGTTTATGAGTGATGTAGACCTGTGTTCCAGTGTGGTAGGCCCTTCAACAGGGCTATGAAGTAGTCCTTCATACATATATATATATATATATATATATATATATATATATATATATATATATATATATATATATACAGGGCATAAGTAAAATGTCCTATGTAGACTGCCTCAAGGCCCTATCCCTGTATTCTGTCTCCTACAGGCCTTTGAGGGGAGATCTATGCCTGGCATGCAGTGCATTGACAGAACTCACTCTGATGGACCTTCTGCATATCCACAAAACAAATAGCACCAGAATTTTTCCATTCTAAAGACTTAAACCTTGCCTGTGATATAAATAGGACCTGCTGGAGAGATAAGTATGTATCCCAGAGACTACCCCATCTATGGACCAAGCTCCCCATCCATCGAAGCAGAGTTCCTCCCTAACCCAATTCAATTGTAACTTGTACATTTGGATGGGAAACCAGAAATTCATACCTGGTTTGGCACCTATGTCTTTAATGGGCACAGGTAACCTGTAAATGGTTCATCTCCCAGGCCCATGCTTACACTTATCAAGGGTATCAGAACTTGTCAGAGATTTGGGATGCATGGCTAGGCTTAAAAAGGCCCTTGTGGTAGTTAGCCTAGTAAACACCTATGAACCTATATATGCATATTTTAAATTAAGTATATTTTTATAACTTCTGGTTATAGTCTCATAACTAAATGCAACACCAAAGATGTAACATTTTGATTAATACAGAATACATCAGGTACCACTCAAACTGAGGAATATATATAGTAAATAAATGTCAGAGACAGAATAAGTGTTTACCATTAAGTTCATTTCATTGACTGATATGTTCTGGTTGCCACAATCATTCCAGACCACATAATACAAATGTAAATTTTATTTTCATTTTAATTTTTTATGTGCATGTGAACAAAAGATAATAAGTAAGCCTCACAGAAGCAAGCACAGCATTACGGAAAGGTCTAAATAAAGTTCAATGCTTTGGCAAAGCCAACTTCTGACTATGAGATCAGAGAATCCTTTCTAAGAATATTCACATGAATAATGGCAGACCTGAAATTTGTACATGTCAGATGAAACACAGCTATAGAATATTGAATTCTTGATGTGAAGGATGCAGAGCTAGTTCCTACAATGGTTTGAAAGTAACAGAAAAAGGGGATAAAAGAGCTTCACTATTTGGAAAGGTTTTCTGCTGTAAATTAAATGGAACACTACATTTCATGAAATATTGCAGGTTTCTTCCACACCTCTGAATAATATAATTTTGGCATATAGAGCTTTAGCAAAAAAAAAAAAGAAGAAGAAAAAAAAGAAATACTGCCTTTTTGTGCAAAACAGTTACAAATATAACTGCTGATATATATCTTGACCTGTTATCTGAGAGGTAGGCATACATCTTTTATGTAATACTTATCACGTCATTTGATCATTTAGTTCCCTTCTGCTAAATAAGAAAAGAGTTTCCTGTGTACATGCATCCAGAACACGAGAGAAATCAAACAATTAAAAACTCAGACAATTTTAATGTGAGAAGATACATTAAATCTAAGCTTGGAGCAATCTGGTATATCTTGTTTAAATGTAAAATGTGATATTCTTATTTTCTTGATAAGAAACGTTCTGCTCTGTACACTGATAGGCTTAGAAATGACTAAATTTGTACATCATGGAAGCATTTTATGGATTTTTCACTTCACTGGGAATGTTTGCAGCTCTAAATAAGATACAGCATGCATTTTTGTTGGATTACACCATCTGCATTAAGGTATAAGCCTCATGCTTGTTTTGTACAAAGACATTGAGAACTACTGAAATATAGGAAAAGAAAGCTGTCTTCACGTTATTCTCTGTCACAGATACTATGTTTACAAGTGACTCAGTCTGATCATTTACCTCTTCGTTTACACACGTAGAATCCTCATTTCATGATTTTTTTCCATTCCAGTTTGCTTGTTATCTTTTCATTTTTACAGTGTTCCTAGAAATAATGCTATAACAGAACATAGCCTGTCAAACTGAGTGCAATGCTTCCAGTTACATTACCACCATTTATTTACAGTATCCTTCGGTAATATCACCTTTCATTTGACCAGCTGGTGTTTTCAATCCTCTTGGTGTACCTCTGGAATGAAAAAGGAGTATAATACAGCTTAGTTAAAAATTCTCACATCGTGTACTACAGTGACACTTTGACTTCATAAAGGGAAAGTAAAATCTTGACACATCATTGGCTGAGTCGGCATCCATAATTTAGAAGACGGTGAAGGTACATGGTTTCACCAGTAAAGCAAAACATATCTAAAAGTGATATATCGCATTTTTCCATTTTAAATGAAGTAAAACTAAGAGTAGTGTCAATACATTTGAAGTTGCAACGTGCGCTGTTTGTAAGGATAGTTATATATATGAGCTAATTAAGTATCGTTTCTCCAAAACAGGGCTCACAAACTCATGGCCCTTGGGCCCCTAGTAGCCATTAACTGGAATGATTATAGGTGAGGGAAGCTACAAACTCTATATTCCTAGTGGCACCAACTACATTTCTTTTGTATTGGACACTGTCTCTCTGAGTTGAGCGTGCTAGTCCTCAAGCAACCCTCATAGTTATTTTAGTGTGAGACTCTTGATCTAAAATAGGCAGTAAGATAAGGTATGTTGTATTAGGTCATACCATTTTACTCATTCACATGTTCTGTATGGTACATGTGGTAATAAGAAACTACTACAATGAAAATAAAATAAAATTTCACTTATCTGTGCTTTGCTTAGTGTAAACTTGCATTTTTTCAATATTCCCTGTATTCTGGTCCCCTGTTCAGCTGTCATAATTAACAATAAGTCATAAACTTCACAGAGAAATGCATGTGCTCTCGTACAATTTAATTTACCAATATGAACATTTTGTGTTAATATTACTTATATATGTTACCAGCATGTGCACTTCGTGTGCTTTATGCAGCACTCTTGTTTGATTATTTGAACTGTATGTTGCCAGAAAATCAATTCAAATGCCCAGAAAAATGTTATTGATGGATTTAAATGAGATTGATTTTTGTTCTGCTATGTGCTATTTTGAAAAGCAGTTTGACAATATGCATAAATCTTCCTCAATGTCCAGTGAGCTGTATATAAATTAAAAAGATTATTTTTACACGTTCTATCTCTGAAGAACAGGCATTTATATAATAGATTAGAAAAGTGTGCAAACACTTCTGTAGCTATAATTTAGCTTATTAGATTGAAATGTTTAATTAATTCAGAATGATTGCAAAACAGAAGATCACTAATACCCCTGAGAATATTGAGCAAACACAAAACTGGTATGGCTGTGTGACAGTAAAATTGTTGCTCTTCATAAAACTGTGAATCCAGATGTTTACTATGCCAGGTTGTGTAACCTACTCACATTATAACACAACATTAGGCCTATGGGAACATTTTCCTTTATGTCATTTTGAAAATACGTGCTATTTCATGCATGGCTTTAACACAGAATTGTATTTATAGCTCTATAGAGACTGATATGTATAAAACTACAGTGAAGAAAATATCAGTCTCACCTCTCGCACCCATCAATAAAAGTACTTAGAACAGCACCTGCAAATAAAGAAACAAAGTGTTGATTTTAACATAACTGTCAAAAGAATAAACTAAATCTTGATAGAACACAAGTATACAGTTAGAATGTCTCTACATCAATGATTTCCACACTGTCTACCAGTTGAAAACAGTGAAAAATATGAAAAGAAATCAAAGTGAACTCCTATTTTACATTAGGGAGGCAGGCATTCAGAGAAAGAAATATTGAAATCAAATCCTGCAAATGTAAGATGAATGGCAGAGAAATGTGTTTTGGAATGCAAAATATAAATCAAGCACTTCTCTTTGATTTATTTACTTGCTTGTTTAATTAATATATTTACTAACCTATTCTATTTATTCTTGTTGACTGAGTTAGTCTTTCTATCTGTCCTTTTTTTATCAGATAAGTCCCACTAGGCTAGTGGGATCTTTTCAGGGGAGACTCGAGGTGGAATTTATTCTAGTCGGATAAAATTTAGCAAAGGCATTGAAAAACTTCCCCCATTCATTCTAATAGGGTAACATGGGATTTTTGCATGCACCTCAGCCACCTCCAGCTCAAGAGGACAGAACTCCAGTATAATGTCTTATCCAAAGCACAACACCCACCCTTATGCTGCAGTGCAGAGTCAGCAATCCATCTCTACGGTGTGGGAATAGAACCCACAATCTTCTACGTCAATACTTGTGCCACTGACACTACTAGTCGTATCAGGTATGGTCTATTTTCAGAAGGGTCTCAAGGTAGTATTCATAACGATTATGGGGAATTTGGCCAGGACAACAGGAAAATTCCCAGTATCTTTTTCAACATCTTTCTGACAGACCTCATGGGATTTAATTATCTCCATCTCAGCTACTATCTATCAGCTGTAGCAGAATGCAACCTGAGTTTTAACTAGAAAAAGTCATCCAGGCCTGAGGGTGCATTACTTACATATGATATAGCAAGCTAACAGTAATGGATGCTGATCCTACTGTAGGTACTCTTGACCTTATGGAAACACCTAGAAAAAGAGAAATGAAATCAACGTCATGAAAACAAACAAATAACATTGCAAGTTACATGAGCATCTTACAGTGGTTTGATATCTATGTGATATACATGTATTGCAAGTTCTGTGTTTTTGAAGTTCCTTGGAATCTATTTATTTCAGTAAAAATGTTGTCTTTTTGGTTTACTTCTATATAACCATTTGTTAAAAACCTAAACTAAGAAGACTGATTAGTTGTAACAATCACCCAAGGGTACAGGCTGATAGCTGGAAGCGCAGCAGGAAGAGATTTATTGATTTTTGTCATTCTCTTACTTCACATGCATGGTTATCTCAAAGAGACAATAGTTAGTATAATAAATAAAGGGTTTGGTAACACACATACCTCACATGGTTTTGAAGGGGGCTTTGTAGTGTGTTTGCACATGCTGGAAATATGTAGGTGAGGGAGTGTATGCATATGCAGTTAAAAGAATTGTCTATGTCAGGGATCTGAAATCTTCACTATCAAAAGAGCTATTTAGGTCCCTTCTTCCACCAAATAAAATTCATTGGGAGCCACAGAACCTATCTGACCCCTAAAATGAAGCTGACACAGCGTATAAAGTTTTGATACTATTTATTTTGTAACTGCATATAGTTGTTTGAGTATTGCAATGATGCAACAGGTTAGGTACTATTGGGAATATTTTTGTTCCCTTGGTAATGTGACAGCTTGGTTGAATGAAAATGTGGGATCTCCTTCAGGAGAGGGAAAAATATTCAAAATGTTATAGTTAGGAGCAAGTTTACCATGTCCTCTATGTGTTTAGAACACAGAGTACTATCTAGTGGGACTTCCACGTGTGGTAGGTGTAAGGCATGTAAGTTTGTGGTTAAGAGTTTTCCACAAATTAATAATATATTTTTTTAATACTTGGGATCATTTTGCCTGCAACTCTGAGGGTGTTATTTATGCACTCAGTTGCCCTTGTAACCAATTTTATATTGGAGAGACAAAGAGGGCATTTAAAGTTAGACTGATGGAACATGCACAAGATATTAGTAAAAGGAAAGAAGAAAGTTCTGTTGCAATGCACTTTAAAAAGTTTCATCAGGGCAGTAATGAGGGGTTAAAAGGAATGGCACTAGAGAAAATTAATGTATCTCATTTTGATGTAAATAATTTTAAAAAACAGTTATTATTTAAAGAGGCTGTTTATATTTTAAAGTTTGGCACTTTATACCCTCATGGGTTAAATGAGGAACTGAACTGGAGAGTATTAATTTAATTGTTGTATTGTCTTATTGCATTGGCTATAAATCTTTACAAACTTCCTAAGTGGATAATTAATTATTCAATTATTGCTTGCTAGTTTTATATAAAATGTATGTGCTTTTGTGGTTCTTTACTCCTTGAAGGCTACGGCCGAGATGTCAGAGAAAAAGAACTTGTTACAATAAAACCTTTGGATCACTGTCTGGTTACAATTTGCTGTTTCTTGGTGCCTGGTGGTTGCTGTTGTTCGTTTTTTCATGGCCAGTGATCCACAACTTCATTTACCACATATTTTTCGTGATACTGTTGATGGTACTCAAATGTCTTTGGATAACGTCTTAGCCAACTCTACAGACAGTGTAGACCATGGTCTACAACAGAGAAATGTGGCTGGTAATGGTCTTATAGTACATACAGTATGGGAGAGATGGGAAGAAGAAAGGAATAAATGCTGTTTTAATCCATTTAACAGCATGGGTCGGAAGCTTCCATTGTCTCTTAATGAAGAAAGTAAGTCTCTGTTTGATCAATTGGAAAACTGTATGTGGAGAGAGACTGCAACTTTCTTTAATTTTTCCGGCTTGCAGATATATATTGATCTAGACATTACACCCCGTGGTTTGAGAATCTATAAAGATCCTACCCTCCCGTTCAATTCAGAAAAAGAAACTGATATTGCATTTAATAAATGATGAGTGGCAGCTGTTCATAAATGTGCATCTGAATGGGTGAACATTCTTATTGAAAGGGACAGAGTTAGACAAAAGGAACTGAGAGCAGAGATTAAAATGGTATGTGAGAATCTATCGGCTGGAGCTTCTGCCCATGTACTTGATGATTTTTTGCTTTACATCAATACCAGATTGAAGGAATATGACACAGAATTGGTTGAAAGGAAGAAAGGGAAATTGCTCTGGGACTTGTGTGACTATGAGAATGGTAAAGCCTTTATTTCTAGGGCTAATAGAAAAAGGACACGTAATCACGTTAGATTCCAAAAAGAGGGTGAGGATGTTCATTTATAATTCATCTTTTTCTGCTTCAGAGGGCCAAAATAGCTCATATAAGGAAGATTTAGGGCACAGTACAGAGTTCCCTACCCTACCAGCAGCACAGCATCCCGAACGATTTCAGCAGACTATTCGGCATGATTCTGCTAACTACAGAGGAGGAAAACACTGGAGGAAACGCCAACGTGAACCACAGGGACAAGCCCAGAGAGACCAATTCCAACAGGGGGGCTTCAAGAGAGGTAAATGGTGATTGTTTTTCTCCATTTATTTTGCGGGACTATGTGGTCAATTTGTCTGGATATTTGTTTTCTGACTTAGAATATGCCGTCTTGAACCATGGACTTAAGTTCATACCAACTGTTTTACCGCGTATGCATGAAATTAAATGCGATGTCTTTAAATTTAATAGAAAACTTCATTTAAAAAGTTATTTTCATAATATTAGAGATGATACTATAATGTCTATGTCTAAGGATAGTTTTGAACTTCATTTGAAAGTTTTATACTTGTAATTCAGATGTTGCATGTAATGCATATTGTAGACTGGATACTGAGTATGTCACATATAAAAGCTGTTTCATGCCACCTGTTTTGAATGAGGATGTGGTGCATTTTTCGAATTTATTAAATTTTGCTATTGAAGGTTCTTACAGAGAGTTTATAAGAAATAAATCTGGCATTCAATATAATTTATCTTTGGATGAGTGGAAAGCTCTTCAAGCACTTAGTAAAATGCAGGATATTATATACAAACCCTCAGATAAAGGGAATAAACTTGTTGTTATGCATTATTTACAATATTTGGCTATGTGTGAGGAACATTTGGGTGACAGCAATGTCTATGAAAAAATTGATATATCTATTTATAATAATGCTGTTTCTGACTATGTTGAATTACTTAACAAAGGGCAGAGATTGGGTTATTTTTCTGAACTGGATATTAATAAGAAATTTAATGTTGAAGGCTGCAGGATGGCTTTAGTTTATTGTCTTCCAAAAATACATAAAAGTCTTAGACAACCTCCGGGGAGACCTATTGTTTCAGGTTGTAATTATTTTTTGCATAACATAGGTCTCTTCTTACATAGTTATTTGTTACCCATAGTGAGGACTCTGCCATCCTATATCCGTGACATTTTTGATTTCCTAGATAAAATGAAGAGTGTTGAGTGGAATAATCAAATGCATTGGATCACACTGGATGTGAAGAGCCTCTATATGAATATTCAGCATGAATTTGGGATTGAGGCTCTTAAATTCTTTTTAGGTAATAGCCCATCTACTGAATATATAGTGGAAATTACACATTTTTCTCTAACTCATAATTTTTTTGAGTTTAACAATAACGTATATAGACAGAAACAAGGGACTGCAATGGGGGCATCTTTTGCCCCCATGTATGCTAACTTGAGTATGGGCCTCTTTGAAAATGAATATTTATATAGAAATATTTTTTTCGTAGGCATGCAATCAGATATTACAAGTTTATTGATGACCTGATATTTTTGGCACAAGTGGGTCAGAATTTAGTTGAGAATTTTGTTTTTGAGTTACATAGAAGTAGATTTCATTTAGAATTTGATGGTCTTAAAATAGGAACTAGCATCTCTTTTTTGGATGCTACATTGTGTATTGTGGAAGGTAAAAATCTACACACATCAATTAATAGAAAATTTGAAGAAGGTACACAGTTTGTACATGGACAGAGTTGTCATCCTCCCCATACATTGGAAACAACACCTTTTGGTGAAGTCCTTAGGATTTCTAGGCTATGCAATAATGATTATGATTTTAAAAAAGAATTTAGTAAAACTATCGAGATGTTTGCGTGAAGGGGTTACAGCAATGAGTTAATTGATAAAACTGTAAAAAATGTTTTGAAAATAACAATAAAAGAACTGGGGGTAGTGTTAATAAGTTTTCCACTACTTCTTGTATAAATAAGACTAAAGAAAAACTTGATACTATTTATTTTGTAACTACATATAGTTGCTGGAGTATTGCAATGCTGCAACAGGTTAGGTACTATTGGGAATATTTTTGTTCCCTTGGTAATGTGACAGCTTGGTTGAAGGTAAAAATGGGGATCTCCTTCAGGAGAGGGAAAAATATTCAAAATGTTATAGTTAGGAGCAAGTTTACCATGCCCTCTATGTGTTTAGAACACAGAATTCTATCTAGTGGGACTTCCACGTGTGGTAGGTGTAAGGCATGTAAGTTTGTGGTTAAGAGTTTTCCACAAATTAATAATATATTTTTTAATACTTGGGATCATTTTACCTGCAATCTGAGGGTGTTATTTACGCCCTCAGTTGCCCTTGTAACCAATTTTATATTGGAGAGACAAAGAGGGCATTTAAAGTTAGACTGATGGAACATGCAAGAGATATTAGTAATAGAAAAGAAAAAAGTTCTGTTGCAATGCACTTTAAAAAATTTCATCAGGGCAGTAATGAGGGGTTAAAAGGAATGGTGCTAGAAAAAATTAATGTATCTCATTTTGATGTAAATAATTTTAAAAAACAGTTATTATTTAAAGAGGCTGTTTATATTTTAAAGTTTGGCACTTTATACCCTCATGGGTTAAATGAGGAACTGAACTGGAGAGTATTAATTTAATTGTATTGTTTTTTTCCTAAGTGGATAATTAATTACTCAATTATTCCTTGTTAGTTTAATATAAAATGTATGCACTTTTGTGG
>NC_056746.1:1213739391-1213744391 GCF_019279795.1 Protopterus annectens
CCCTCCACAGATCTTCCAGGTGAAACAAGGTATAAAGTAGCCATAAGAAGCCTGTAGTAATACTGTATCCAACACTCACTGTCCAACCCCAAGGCTGCAAATGACAGCAAGATAAGTACATACACCAAGTGGTCTCCCCCAAGAAATGTCTAAAGGTTCATGCTGTCACAGCTACTGGTCCCTGATACCAACAACCAGGGTGACCAATAGAGATTAAGGCAGAGTATGTTAGTAGTGCACATGCACACACACACACACACACACACACACACACACACACACACACACACACACACTCGCGCACGTGCGCGCGTGCGCACACACACACACACACACACACACACACACACACACACACACACACACACACACACACACACACAGATGCACACGCACATGCACACGCACAGTAAGAGTAAACATATGTAACCCTAACTATGTGAATATGGGTAGAAACAGTCATGTACTATTAACAAACATTCCCTCCCCACAGGTCTTCCAGGTAAGAGAAAGTATAAAGTACCTATAAAAAGGCTGTAATTTTACTGTGTACAAACATACCACTGCCCAACCCAAGGCCATAGTTGTTGCAATAATACCTGCAGAGTAAAGAGTAGAGCAATGATCATTAAAGCTGTGACCACTGCAAGAATCTACAGTTGTTAACTGATTTCTCTGTCTCTTGCCCACCTTATCTTCACCAATAATCTAAACACATAAATGAATGGTTATGTTTTCCACCAAACCTACTATTGTGACATGTGTCCAGTTGTTCTACAAATGTTGAAATGTATTCCAATTAATGTTCACTGTTCAAATACTATTATTGGTGGCCTGTTGCTATCAATTTAACCTGCATGCCTGTGCAATGCCCACTGTGGTTCCATCTATGCATGTGTTCTGTTTGCTATGCAAATGTTTGAAAGCTGTTGTTTTGTGTTATTGGGAATACTCATGCATGCTGTTACAACTAATCCTGAAATGTGTTTACCATTAATAACAAACATATGTTCTAAAACTGCAACACCATAGCATGTCACGGAAGGCTGATCCCAGCGGATCCACCTCTCCCAACTCTTCTAGCCATGGCATCTAGCCCCAGCATATCTGGGACCCACCCTGGGATCTCCTCGTCTGCTGGTCCTACACTACTTTCGGGTGGAACTGCCTCAGGGGATGGGGCTCATCCCCCCCGGGCACTGGCATGGAGAGGATCCTGTCACCTGAAGCCAGGTCTGGTGTCTGGTGTGTAGCGAGCTCCGCAAGGAATTGGGAGATCTACACCAGCTTGAGGGCCACGTGGCACAATTAGAGGGTCAGCCTGTTCCTCCTGCTATGCCCTCAGTACAGCTACCTTCGTGACCAGGAAGGTGCAGAGATGACTCCCCATAGGTGGGGACCTCAGTCCCACTTTATCCATTTGGAGACTTGTAGGCTTCCAGTTACCAAACATCCCTCCTCGTCCAAGGTGTTTACCCTCCACATGTGTCATATCCCACCTCTGTATGCTGTCTTTTCTGTTTTCCTACTTAACCTACCTTCCCAAATATATCTACTATCCTTCCCCAAAATCCCAGTCTCACCTTAAAAAAAAGGGCAATCTGTTCCCAAAAAAAATGTCACCCCATACATAGCTGTCCATTACACACACATGCCCACTGGAAACATTGTTGTCTAATTGGCTTCACAACACATTATTGTTGTCCTCACCCCTTATCTCAGGGGTTTGAGTGTCCAAAATTACCTCCAAATTCAGTATATATGCACAGCTCTTGCTGTAGAAGATATGGACAGCTATGGACCTTCCCTACACCCATCGTGCACATCCCTAGCTATCTTTCTAATTGTTTTACCCTCTTCGTGTTTCCTTTTTAACCAATTTCCTATCACCCCTTTTTTCTATTCTTTCAAACAAATTAGCACAGGGGTAAGCAGGTGAAAGCAGTAGTAAGTGGGACTAAGCCTGCTTGAACAGTGCTAAGCGATGCCTACACAGGTTAAAAACTTTTAAGGCTAATTTAACCTTTTAACCGGAATGTAGCATTGCTTACCACTGTGCAAACCTGCTTACAACTCCTTAAAAGTGCCTTAATCACTCTGTATCCAATAGCCCTTGTTCTGCCCAGCAACAAAACTATCAGCCCTTGCAAGCCTTGAACCCAGGAACCTGCACACCATAGCCATAGTAATTTACCACTAAGCCATCTGAGCTGAAAATTTGTCATATGTTTATTCAAACATATCATGCAGCACAGTCATTCAACAGCAGGGAAAACGTGTATGTGTATATATATATATATATATATATATATATATATATGTATATATATATATATATATATATATATATATATATATGGATCTAGGACGTTTGCTTGAGTGAACAAATGACCAAAACCCAAATGGCCGGGCAAACTTACTCGAAAGTGCTTTTCACTGAAGAAGCACTTTCGCATAAGTATGCCTGCTGCCGAGGCTGTACTACGGTGTGGGTAAGGAAAATTTCCATTTCCCCACTGTAGTGCAGTCTCAGAGGAAGATTATTAAAGTATGGGGGTGTGGGGGGCACAGACCCCCACATGGAGGGGTGTGTAAAATGTAAATGTAGTGTTTTTGCAACACTCTTTAACGAACGGGCTTTTTTGATAAAAGCACTTTTGTTAAAGTGTATTCGGTTATTATGGATTCGGATGTTTGCTCACTCAAGCAAACATCCTAGATCTCTCTCTCTCTCTATATATATATATATATATATATATATATATATGTATGTATATATAAATATACAGAAATATATGACAGGTGCAAACACATGCAATCAGAGGGTCATGCTGTTGCACACTAGAAGTCTAAATCTGAAAATGCAGTCACTTGAAATATTCCATAAAATGGAAACAATGACATCTGTGCTGTAACAGAGACCTGGTTAAAGGCAGCAGGAAGCACCCCTGCACTACCAGCCTATAACTCATTCCACAACTTTTGGCTGCAGAACATGGACTGAAGCTCCAAAGGTGGTGGTATTATCATATTCGCTAAAGATGCACACACCTCCAGAGTGGTAGACCAACATTATGCATTACAGATCCTGCATGCATAACTAACATTGGATAAGACAGTGGTTCAGGTTGTAGCCTTCTATAGGGCTCCAAACATGTCCCAAGACTCACACTCCATCTCCTTAAACACCCTGGAGAATATTAGTGTCCAACCTAACACTCTCATACTGGATGACTCCAACTATCCCACCATTAACTGGGAAAGCTACTTATGTTCCGATGCACAAGCCCATCACATTTACCTGGTCCTTCCTAACATGGGTGACTGTTGCTCTACACTAATAGCCAACTCCCCCTTATTATATCTGAAACAAATTAATCACCTTTGGAAATCCACAGCACTCCCAGCCACACACCCCCCCCCGCACAGGTAACCACTATGAAAAGCCTTTCCAACGCTAACTATGGCCTCGTAAAAACAGATGTGGCTAACCTCATGGCAGTCATGCAAATGGAAACTAGTTGCATGACAGCTGAATCAAACAACAATGCACTATGAACAAATACACAAATGCATAGATACCGCCATATCCAATACAACCAGGACCCTCACCTCCACAAAAAGGAAGCTGATCTGGTGGCCCCCCTGCCATAAACTGTACAACAGAAGGAGGGAACTGATATGGAATAAGGTGAAGTCCAAAGACTGGAAATAAACCCTTATCAGCCTTAATTAAAAGTTGAGATCCCTCATCAAATACTACAAAGTTAGCTATGAGAACAGAATTGGAGCACATAGTAAAAACAATCACAAGGCCTCATACAGTTATGTAAAGAATCTCCATGGCAATACAAACATTTGTTCTGAGCTACTAGACAATGATACTTCCCAGACTGAACCAGCAAATAATGGCAATATATTGGCTGACATATTGAGTGCAAAGTTTACCCCTCTCCCCCCCAAAGGACCAATCACAATACTAGTACACTGCCAGGCACCCAGTATCACTGCAGCACAGGTTAAAACACCACTGTCCAAGGCCAAGAATACAGCTTCTATGGGAATTGACAATATCCCTGGCTGCATTCTACATCAACTGCAGAGTGACCTGGTACCTCACCCGTATGCCCTGTTCAAGCACAGCCTCACTTTAAGCTTTGTCCCTACTGAATTGTGCACTGCTACAGTCACCCCTCTCCACAAACAAGGTGTGACTACAGACCCTGGGAAATACCACCCCAACTGCCTGACAAGTCTGTTATGCGAAGCTATGGAATGCATCATCATGAAACTAATAAACAGGGATATGGGAATCTACAGACTCAGGGTCCCACACAGTTTATTTTTGTGAAGGGTAGGTCATACCTGCTCAATCAACCTGGACATCTTCTTGGTGTCAGTCACCTAAGCTCTGGGTGAAGGCAAGATGGCACATACAGCCTACCTTGATCTGGCCAAAGCCTTTGTAACATTCCCCACTCAGGAATCATGCAAAAACTCACTAAGCTAGACAACCACCCCTATATCACTAGGTGGGAACAGAGGCACAAACACAGGGGTAGATTGTACATACATCTGTCATACATTGAGACAGTTGCAGATGTCACAGGGATTGTTGTAACATCCTTTATGAGGAATATGACATTGGTAATACCAATAGATGAGAGTATTTACTGACTGCATTCCCCAGAGTCCACGATTGATCTAACAAGGACATCAACTGTCTGCGGAACAGACAAAACATAACAGGCAGACATGTGGCCAGTCTGTGGATAGAGTTTCAGTGGTGAGGTATGTCAGAGACATATCACTGTGGGTTGTGACATCACTCACTAAATGCATGTCCACACAAGCCCTGTCAGTCTATCAATCAACCATGTGTATAACAGCACTGATAACATAGAATCTGTTCACAAATCTGGGGATATGTCCCCCCTGTTGTTTGGCTGTCTCCGCATGTCCTGTCCTGTAATGTATTGCCACCTACTGCATGTGAATCT
>NC_056746.1:1213749391-1213839391 GCF_019279795.1 Protopterus annectens
ATTTGCTATTGAAGCATCCAATTAGCAAGTGGGTACTCATTAGCCTGCATGGTAGGGTATTCAAAGCTCAGTTGCATCACCTATGCACAATGTTGTCACCTAAGCAAATGAGCTCAATCCCCTGTAGTGCACAGAGAGAGAGAGTAGTTTAGAGCTGAAGTGAGAGTTGTAAACTGAAAGACCAAAAGAAAAAAAGTAAAATGGAACAAATAAAGAAAGAAAGGAATGTAGTATTTACATTTGTTGACCGGGCTAGTCTAACTGGATACATGTCCATTTTCAGTAGAGGCCCAAGGAGATAAGCTCCAATACAGATAAATGAAAAGCTTAATAATCAATATACAAAATAAGACTAAATGAAAATATTCATATTAAACTAGCAGATTTCAGGTACATAAACACAAAAATAATAGGAAAGATAACCAAATAGCAGAATTAATTATATATAAAAAGAAAAACAATATTGCAGGTTAAACATATTATTCTGTGAGGATAAACAAAAGAATCTTGTAGTGCCAAAATGCTTCTACTATACAGTATGCAGTTATAAGTCATTTATAAATAGAAAGACTAAGGTCTAGAGGGGAGGCAGGATAAGTATATACATAATGTAAACAGAAGAAAAACAAGTATATTTTCAGTAGGAAAAGTAAAGGGAGATTCTGCATAGTGAAGTGTTTAGAAGAACATTTAGAGGAATATGTGTCCCAACAAGACTTGCTGTACTAATGTCCTGCTAAACCGCTGCTATGGCCATAACATCTGGCCCTCTCTGCAGTGGGAGATATCACAGACATATCACTTAATTGTACAGATCTTCGCAGAATGTCCACATTTTGCCATCATATATTTTTGTCTGTTTCTCCTGAAATCTGTACTTTTCTGGCAAATAGCTGAGGATTGAAGTCATCAGGTAATGACAAACACTTGAGTTTAAGAATCCACATCCTTAAGAATATTCAGTATAATGCAAACTGTATCATTCTATGAACTCCCTAAGTTTGTAACAGGAATATTTAAAGTCTGTCCCTATTTATCCCCCCATCATTTTAGGCTTGGTCCAGATGTGATGCTCAGATAGATTGCGAGGTAGGATCACAGCTCAGGGGCCTGGCTCACCCTGAGAAAGGACAGCTCATACATGACAACTGCAGGAGTGTCTGTCAAACAGTTGTGACTGTGCCACTACTAGGCTAGTTAATAGGATGTTTTCCATATCCATGTTACCTGTGAGTATGAGTATGACACATGTTTGCCTTATAACGCTAAAAGAACTATAGAGGGCATGTGCCTAGTAAAATACTGTTGCAGACATGTGTGTTGAACTGCATGTGATATATTGAATTAATAACATTCAACTGTACAGTGTTCTGCTGGACAATAAGCACATTTGTGACTGATATCTGTAGTCACATATACATATACCTGTGTTATGTCAGCCAAACCACTGGCAGGTCTGTGAGCAATGACACTGTAACATAATAGCCTATTTATGACTGTTAGAATTCTTGCAGGTTATCACAGTGATGTCAAACCCTACTGTGCAATGTACTAATGTATGGCACAGCTATATTAATACAGTATCAATACTGATGTCCCTTTTGACACCCATTTATGTGTGCCATTGTCCAGACATACTGCTGTAACAGGTTGAGAAATATGATTGAGCAGCAAAACTGTAAATACCATGTGCCATACTAACATACAACCAAAACATATACCAGGTATCCCTTGAGCACATGTATGGATGCATATGTTCAGCTGGAAGTCATAAAACTAATCACATTAGTTTCAAGCATTCAGGTACATAGGTTGTGCATGTTGCACATGTGTGTAATATCAGTGTCAGTGCATACAACAGACATAAATGTGTAGAGCTACTGGTCGTTGCATTGCCCTGACACTGATATGGGTACTAGAGTAGGCATGATTATCAGTTATTAATCAGGGAAGAGTCCACCTGTGATATGACCCTCTGTCTGTGCTTACCACTACCAGCTATATCAACACCTATATATAGTGGATATCACAAGTGTACACACCCTTGTTAGAATGCCATGTATGTGTGCTGTATGACAATTAGACCACAGAAGATCATTTCATAATGTTTCTCATCTTGAATGTGACCCCTAACCTGTACAGTTCCATTGAAATACAATCAAATGTGTTTCTAGGAAGGTGAACAACTACTGCCAATTAAAGATGTGCCATGATGATAGAGTCCAGACCAAGATGGATGAATGTTGCAACCATCTCAAGAGGTGCATACACAACATATCAGTTTAAGGGTGTGCACACTCATTCAACTGAGTTATTGTAGTGAGTATTATTTCCATATGTTTTCACTGACCAGATTGTTATGTTTTCAATTGAATTGTACAGGCTATTGGTCACACTACAAGTTGCAATTGTTATGATATGAGTTATTGTGGTGTCATGCTCCAATTGCACACATATCAGGCAGTGTATCAGGGGTGTGTAGACTTTATATCCACTGTAGCTATATGGACACATCAGTAATTGACCTGTATATCCAGCCTCCACCAAGGTAGAGTAATCTCTTTTGGTGGACAGCAGCAATACACAAACCACATAATAGGTTGCTACATTGGCTGTACAGAGACACATAGGTGCAGTCAACAACTTGGAAGCAAGTCCACCTATATCTGAGTAAGCATGTAAGTTCACAGGTGACTTCCTCTAAGGCTGACTATGACTATAAATCAGAGATATCCACATCACCAAAGACAACTGCAACTCTGTCTCCACATATGTTGTAAGTCTCAGAGGAAACAATGCGATTCGCCCTGTAGTGGGGGGAAAGAACACCTCATACATACATGCCATGGCTATAGGCAATATGCATCACACAGGTTAGGTGGGACCATCACCACCCTGTCCACCCCAGTTGTACAGGGGGATATGCACATCAGCCACACTCCACCCCTCAGCAATGGTGAGCATGTACATATTGCCTACTGATGATAGCAACAGCATATCTCCATTGGGCATAATAACATCACTGTCTGCCTCTTACATGAATTCAGGCATGTGCTCACAGCTCCATCACACCACAGTCAAACAGAGACCTACCACCATTCACACACCATCCACATGAAAGATGCCCACTGTCAACCCTCTACACAAAAATGAATGGAGAATAAGGGATTATGCAATCAAGTGTCCAACATTGGGAAGAATAAGATAGCTCAGGGACAGGCATGTAATGCCAGCTGCTATAGCCATGATAACCTGGAGGATTTTGGTGTAGTGTGGATTATTTGCAAGTAATATCCACTGTTGATGTGCATTTTGGCAACTGTATGAGGTCATGTGACCTTTTCACTGTTTATGTCTTCCAGGAAACATGCAGATTGCTCACCTACCAGCACTCTGTTGGGGAAACTGACATCATCACCGAATATATGATTAGACATTATGCCCTGTTATTTGGAAAAAAGCAGATGTGGGGAGAGGACCACCCTGTGGAACAGTGTGGTCCACAGGGTAAATGATGCCGGCCTGCACAGCAGAACTTATGACTATGTGCAGCATTGGGCCACCGACCTCATCTGGCATGCCCGTCAATGGGCTGCTGCTGCAGCGAGGGGACCAGCTAGCCACAGGTGGGGGGCCCAGCCATCCAGTCCCCACTGAAACCCACCGAGGAGCTCCTTGCCCAGTGCACAAGCCATGACACTGAGGTAAGCATTGTGCAGGTGGATTGCACACACACACACACACACACACACACACACACACACACACACACACACACACACACACACACACACACACACACACACTGGATGAGGTGTGTGCAGGTATAGGCCTAGTTGGGATTAGAACACAAATGTATCTGACATACATGTATCTGTATTGTATCTACATGCATGTGTCAGGTCCGATTGCTGTTGTGGATGGGATTTTCTAATGCACAAAGGTGCAAATCTATGGTACGGACAGGACATTGTGTATTATTGCAGTTAACACTGTAGATGTGCCAACATGCTGCATCCATCCTGTACCAAGACCACATGTGAGCCTGCTGACAATAACTCCCTCTCACAAATACCTAGGACCCTCTGGTCTGCATATGGGACAGCAGCCTGAAGCTGGTGAGTATGACATTGTTCTGTTGTTGCCTGATAATACTCCAGGCATGTGAAGTGCATGCAATTTGCCATGCACACAACCATCAGGAATAGCTATATAGCTTTATGTAATAGCTATATTGCTTGTTGTGCATGTTCACTTGTGCTGGGGTTAAATGTATTGCATCAAAGTGGTCACCACTGGAGCCTATCTGACATGAAGTCAACATTCCTGCAGCATACCTCACAACTTGTCAGTGCCAAGACATCTGGACAGAGGCCAGCAAAATGGGCTGGACAAACAGCCAAAGGTAGGGTCATGCATGACACATTAGTGGTATATAGTGTATATAACATGTATACATACCCCTCTTAAGATGCAAGGTGTTCCTGTTACATACTAATTAAGATCACAATATGACAGTCCACACCTCTTCCAGCCTCTATTGTGACCCATAACAGGAACAGTTCACTTGTAAAACCAAGCATCTGGACTCATGTATTGCACCTACAAGGCTGGCCACCTGTGAGGGCAGCAAACGGCATATCAGTATGATGTTTCAGTCAGGTATAATACCTCATGTTGCCATATCTGCCAGTACTCTCACTGTGGCCTATTTGGCTATAATATCAGATACATGGGCATTGTTAAGGCACACAAATAACTTCCAACCATGTACAGGTTGCAAACATATGGATATTCCAGACACATCTGTACAGAGGACTGTACAATGGTTTAACCTGCTGCATGTGAGGCAGATGCAGTCACCACACTATATAAAGTAATGGCAGCAGGAGGTGGCCACCAGCCGTGTATGGTATACACATCAAAATGGTATAAGCCACACAAGATATGATCCTCACAGTTGCCAGCATTAGGATTTGAACTCCTGCTGATCTAGGCATTCTTACTTTAGTGTTATGCAATTATCAGACACACCAGAGAGCTTATCCAGTTTCACCTCTTCCAAAGGTATTTCTAAGGTGGATGACATCAACAGGGCTATGAAATTGGAGTGAAGGGAAATGTAAAGGTAGTACACAGGTCAAAACTGGTATAATCCAGACAGTACATGATTCACACACACACACACACACACACACACACACACACACACACACACACACACACACACCCACTTGGCAGTATTGGGATTAGTACTCCTGCCTGTATAGGTATGTCTACTATAGTGTTACGCAGTTACTGCACGCACTACAGAAATTGCTGAACTTTCACATGGCCAAAGCTGCTTATAACTGAACAGCAGTGGTAAAGTATTACAGGTGGCAGACAGTCTGCCTTCTGTTCCACCAGTACATCATGCTAATTCTTTATGTCTTGCACTTCAACTAGCATTATGGCTTGGCACTTCACCAGGTTTTTGTAGTAAGAAGTGTGGCACACTTGGGAGTCGTCAACAGTACTCGCTCATCACTGATGTAGCTCCAGTACTTACTAGTTATGTCCACCCCTCCTGGCATGTTTGAAGGGCAGTTATCTGTGCTTTCACCCATTAACCTGGTTCACTTGTCCATTCTGAGGCACTGTTGCTACTGCCTCATGTACACAGACAACCCTTCCCTCTAAAGTCCAATCACTCAGACCTGTGAGGGTTACCCATATATCACCCAATGTGGACATATGCACTCTCCAGCAAAGACTGGACTAGCAGGTCAAGAAGATAAGATTAACAACTGCACCACACCATGTGGAACACATAGCTCACCATGCCATCCACTTTGTCAGCCATGACATCCAGATGTTAACCCCTGCATGGTGAGATCCACACAGGCTGTAATCAACATGTACCTCAAAATGTCAGCCACACCCCCCAGAAAGGTAACCACCTTGCAAAACCTCTCCAAAGCTGACTTTCCAGCCATGAAAACAGGGGTGGATGTCTTCACTGCACCCACGGCAATGGGAAATAGCTGCATGACTGTGAAATCATACATATAGGCACTGTACAAACAGGTACATGAATGCATGGTACTAGCCAGAGCCAACAGAACCCAGACTATGTCCTCCATACACTGGGAGATAATGTGATGGTCCCCTGCTATTACTAATGTGTACATCAAAAGGAAGACACTGTTGGTGAGAAAGGTGGTGTCCCATGACTGTTGAACTCCCTTATTAGCCTCAAACACAACTTTGGATCCCTCATGGAATCCACTACAGGCATCTATGACAGCAGACATGCAGCAGACACTGATGACAGTCACAACAGCCTTTGATAGTTACATCAACAACTTCCACAGCATTAAACACAAGTGCTGCAAGTTACTGCACAACACTAATACCTATCCTGAGACAACAGATATTGGCCACAGTCTTGGCAACACATTCAGTCACAGCTTTACCCCTCTCTCCCCCCACAAGTGAAGTGCTGAGTGAATGTGTTCTCACATGCTGTATCCCATTTCTGTTCAAGGCATCTGTGTGTCACCAGGATGTGGCCCTGCACCAAGAGCAAGAGCATGGGGTATGGCAGTGTGGTAACACATCCATCATCTCATAGGTAGGGTACAGTATGTGCATGGAAATCCACGGTCTGTAACACAGTGATTGCATATGCCTCACAGATTATAGGGCTGAGGGTTGTACATAGGTATATGTTGATTTACAACATCTGTTCTAGAATGGAGAATGGTACATATTGTGATTTGGACACACCTCTGATTGCTAATAACTACAGCCAGAGGGGATAGTCATCAACCAAATACACTGAAACTATTCACACACACACACACACACACACACACACACACACACACACACACACACACACACACACACACATATTTGCCAATACTGTGATCCATAAGTTCATTGCTTCATAGGTGTGTAGTAGTTGAATAGGCATGAAGGCTCTACAAGGCTAGCCCAAGGCAATACACTGGCATCAGGCCACATGAAAATAGTCCCAAGTGTGGCTCTGGAGTATAGTCACTGAAGTGGTCCCCAGGGGTGGGTATTGTATTCCCCATCCACTCATCCAGATTTCTGTTGTGGGTGGCCAGTGATGTGCAGTGCTTCACATGTATGTGATTTATATACCATAACATGGACAGTGTCTGGGTTGTGCACATGTCCCACATGCATGTTCTTTGAAGTGCGCAAGTGTGCTTGAGGTCTCTGGGGCATATTGTGTGGACAGATTGGTATCTTCAGAAGTAGCACTCCTGACATCATTTGGTGAGACCTGGCTATGTAACTGAGCTAGTGATTGCACCTACAAAGACAGTATGATATGGGGATTCATTGGAGTCATTGGCATCTGTCCATACAGGGCATGTGTATAAGGTATGGTATTCCCTTTGTGGGATACATTTGCAGACTCTACAGTTGTTGCTGGCATCCAGTGGGGAACGTGGCAAAAGGGCCACTATACACATTGATTGGGCTTCTGTGGGCATGGAGCAGGGTGCCATGTCATTTTACTTGTGGATAACACACAGTCAGGAGATGTAACACATCAAAGTACTTTCTGATGTCTGTGACACTGTTGTGGTTAACAGGCATTTAGTCCACTGCAATCATACTGTGGGTACTATCTGTGAGACAATTTGCAGGAGAACTACTGATATAGTGGTTGCTGACTATCCTAGTGTGTTTGCGTAAGATTTCTGGTTGGAGAGTGGTCTCTGAGTATTAAAAGAATTGCCTATATCGTTAACTAATCCATGCTATCACATAGTCATTGCACATGGTGCTAGACACTTAGGTCTGTGGATTGTTTAAACCAACCTCTATGGTGTTTGACAAATTTTGGCCTTGGAATGTGGACATTGGGACATATACTATGCCCTCAATATAATACTTTAGCAAAACCCACTCCCCAATGGATCCTGTTATTACACACTCACACCAACACCCACACAGGTTACTGATGACAGATGCACACACACTTGTCAGTATTGAGTTTTGAACCCCTATTTAGCTATGTATTGCTACTACAGTGTTACACATTTATTGCATGTGCTTAGAGGATGATTGTTGTCCCAAGGTACTTAGAAGGTGAGGAACATCACCAGCCCTTGTAAATACTGGCATTGGGTGATGTAGTGGGTGAGAGATTTCAAAAAATACTTTACTCTACACACACATTTACATTTGCCAGGAGTAAGGTTCAAACCTCTATCTAACTATGTTTTCAGTCCATTATGTTACGCCTTTACCACATGAACCATTGACCTTAAATGGTTTAGGATTGCCAACAGGTACTTCTAAGATGAATAATATCTGCAGGACTACTAAAGTCAGGCACTGAGATGTGTACTGGGTGTAAATGGGGCCAAAATCTTTAAGGTACAGACATATATATGTACACACACACAAACACTTGCCAGGAATGAGATTCAAATCCCTACCTATATAGTTATTGCTACTACATTGTTCCACATTTATCACACATGCTACAGAGATTAAAGGTAGAACATTGTCCAAACATACCTCTAAGGTGAGTGACATCAGCAGCAGTGCTAAAGGAGGGATAAGGGAAGTGTAGTGAGTGTGAAGGACCCAGCAGCAGTGCTAAAGGAGTGGTAAGGGAAGTGTAGTGAGTGTGAATGACCACAAAATCAGGTTTCTGCAAAGAAACACACACACCCTCACAGTTGCCAGGACTAGGATTAGAACTCCTACATAGCTAGCTTGTTACACGATAGAATTATGCAGTTATTGCAAGCACCATGGAGCTTATATGTTAGAGAGCTGTCCAAAGGTATCTTTGAAGGTGAGTGACATCAGCAGCAGTGCTAAAGAAGGGGTAAGGGAAGTGTAGTGAGTGTAAATGACAACAAAATCAGGTCTCTGCAAAGACACACACAGTCTCTCACATGAACACACACATTTTCACTTTTTCCAGGATCAGGATTAGAGCTCCTACCTACCTAGTTTGCTACACTATAGTATTGCATGCTTATTGCAAGCACCACAGAGCTTATATGTTGGAGAGCTGTCCAACTGTATCCTTGAAGGTGAGTGACATCAGCAGCAGCACTGAAGGAGAGGTAAGAGAAGTTTAGTGAGTGTGAATGGCCTCAACCACATTCATCTACACACACACACACACACACACACACACACACATACACACACACACACACACACACACACACACACACACACACACACACACACACACACACACACACACACACACACACACACACACACACACACATGCTCACACACAACTTTACATTTGACAGGACTGAGATTACAACTGCTACAAGGGTATTTATTTGTACTGTAGTGTTACACAGTTATCACAAGCACCACTGAGACTATAGGACTGGGGGCTAACCAAAGGAATTTCTACAGTGAATGACATCAGCACATCATGTGATATAGGCCAATGGGATGCGTACTGGGTGGGAAAGGCTTCATAATGGGATTCTCTCTGTTGCTGTCTTTCTCTTACCCACGTCTATGTGTGTGCATGTTTGAAATATTATATTATGTTGGCCTTAGATATGTGTGAGTATTCCTATCCAATGTGTGTGTGTGTGTGTGTGTGTGTGTGTGTGTGTGTGTGTGTGTGTGTGTGTGAAGTATCAATGGGGTACAATTCAGTGTGTGTGTGCACAGACAGCTACAAATTACTGATATCTGTAGTCCACTGTGTTGTGAGACATGGGCTTCATTTCTCTAAGTGTAGGAGCATGCCCAGTATGACCTTCTATATTGAGTGTGTGCATCCATTCCAGGGAGGGTCAGACACCAGCTCAGGGTTTTGTGTGCTACAGCTACACCGAGCAAACTGTTTCTGCAGGATATCTGTAGATAGGTTGCCAATATGGAGGCACAATGGCCGTAACATATGGGGCATACTGTAACTATTGCTGTCTGTGCTGCTTGTGTGACATGTTTGGTTGTAGCATAGATTTTCAGACATATGTACTGTTTTACACTGTGATGTATCATGTCATCAACTACTGGCAATTATCATTATTTGCTCACAGTTATTTACCAGGGAAATACAAGATGAATGAAGCTGAGACCAATATTCTGAGGCATACAGACTACACATTCTGGCACACACCTGCCATTGTGGAGGGGTAGCTACAGATAATAGACTGCTGGTTCTATGTAAATGGTACAGCAACTTGTTAGTATGCTGGCTGGGGACCCCGACCTTGTGCTTTTCCTAACTTCAAGGAGTGGCCATATCCTGCTGGAGCCATACCTCTCAGCTGTACAGATACACCCATGTTATCCAGAGGCAGGACTCATATAACTGGTCAGTTTACCTTCACATTGTGGTTTACAAGCAGTTTTGTGGCTATTTATTCATGGTTTTTCAGTCAGGGAGTAGTATGGGTGGACATTAGAGTTTCAGACTTCGCACACTCCATGACTTCCATGCTTCTACACCCCCCTCTCTTATTCTCTCCTCTTCCTAATATTATATGAGCAATATCTCAGAGGTATCGCTATAGTTGTGCCTTTATCACAGTAATATTTATGCCCTGGTCTACAGTCTTTGCAGTAGGACATGGGGAGACATGCTAATGGCATTTGTCAACATGGCCTTGCATTTTTTTTTCTGTTTACTGTTTAGGTTGTTATTTGGGACCCCCTGACATTCCATACATTGGCACTATGGGTGAGGCATGGGCCTTTGCCAGAGGACTGTAAGCCATTTGAGAGTGATGCAGGCCATCTGTTACTGCATTTCTACTTGGGATTGTGTGTGTGGGGGTGTACACCTGCAGACTTTAAAGATTTGCAATGACTGTACTGGTATTTCCTGCTGTGTGAGGCTGTGGTGGTGAGTATGTGACGCTCACTGACATCCATGTGTGTGACCTATTGACACCCACAATTATTTGGGCCATCACATGTACTGCGGAGGGGGTTGTCACCTTCTGTAGTGCTGCCTAGTATGTTGACACCAGAATTTATTATGAATTTCCTGCTCTCCCATATAGCTGTCTGCTGCTACCCCATTCAGCCACCAATTCCCTTGCATTCTTGCATCCATACCATACATAAAAGTATGAGAACATACTACTCCATTCAGTAATTGATAGAAAGAGTGACTTACCTTGTTGCTGGGCCAGTACTGAGGATGGTGCTGAAGGGGTGACTATGTTGGTTGCACATAGTACACTCCCTATACATGGTAAAGCTCAGGTAATGTCATGTTTGGCATCCCTGTTACTGTATGTGCAATTTGGAGAGAGGTATCAGTCCCTGGGTCCCTACAGTGTCGGTGTGTGTGTGTGTGCTATGCATTGCCTCTTTACCAAGGCCTGGGCATAGTGGGCACCCCTCCTTCTGCTTACAGGGGCAGGCTCAGGATGTTCCTCCTCCAAGTCCCTCTGTGCCTGTGCTGGCCTTGGCAATGGTGGGGGGCTGTGTGGACCTGCCTCATGCTATTCCTGTTGCAGCTGTTTCTGCAGGATCATGAACATTTGTGTACATGTAGCTGGAGAGTACTGCAAGGCTCCACTGGATATTACAAGGCAGCGGAATCGTGACTTAAGCATCCCAGACACATGCTCTACAATGATCCTGATTTGTGCGTGTGCCTCATTATGGTGTTCTTGTTCAGGTGTGTGTGCATTTCTGATGGGTGTAATCAGCCATGGCTTCAGTGCATAGCCAGCATCCCCCACTAGATGGTCATATTGGATGCCCCCCCTGGCAAATGACTGATACAGCTGTGAGCAATGCCAAATGTTGGAGTCGTGATATCTTCCAGGGCTGCCAGCACACACATTCATGATAATGCCCTGGGCAATGATCTGGCAATTGATGTAGGGGAAGCCCTTGCGGTTTATGTAGACACTACCCCACTCACCAGGTGGTGTTTTGATGTGGATGTGCATGCAGTCCATAGCACCAACTACCTTGGTGTATTCTGCTATACGGTGGAAGAGACACATACGTCTGATCAACACCTCACGGCCGGTGGGGAAATTTATGTGCTCATTGGCATGTTGTGTCATGGCATGCAAGAACTGGTGGAGTACCCTGGATGCTGATGCCTTTGAGAACCCCATGATATCCCCAGTTGTTCTTTGGAAGGTACCTGTGGCTAGTATTCTTAAGCCTACACATACCTTGCTATTCACGCGGATGGTTTCCCCTCTATTAGTTCTGTGTGGGAGGTGTGGCCGGCGCACCTCAACGATTTGCTTTAGAATGTCCCTGTCCACCCTATAGTGCTCTATTATCTCCAGCTCTTCTAGGTCTTGGTAGGTTACCCTAGGTCTGTACACGCTTCTGCTCCTCCTCACTGTGGGTAAGTTGTCAGCATTCTCCTCCTCACCACCCTCAGTCTCTAGCACATATCGCTGGAGTAAAGCAGCAGCAGCCTCTAACATTTTTAGTTAGTTTTGCCAGTTAAAAATCCCCTGTCTGTGTACACTGGTGGTGTAGAGTTTGTGAGAAAAAGCAGTATGTAGGGTGTTTGCATAGTTTATAGTAGTGTGCTGTGCTGCTGCATGTCTAAGTGGTTGATTCTGATACATTCCACCTGCCAGCTATGCTAGTTCTCCTGGATTGCCTTTCTACTGCTGTTTCCCCTATATACAGCCTGCATGGTATTTGTATAGTTTATAGCAGTGTGCTGGGCTGCTGCATGTGTATTTGGCTGATTCTGATACGTTCCACCTGCCAACTATGCTAGTTCTCCTGGATTGCCTTCCTACTGCTGTTTCCCCTACATACAGTCTGCATGGTGTTTGCATAGTTTATAGCAGTGTGCTGGGCTGCTGCATGTGTATTTGGCTGATTCTGATACATTCCACCTGCCAGCTATGCTAGTTCTCCTGGCTTGCCTTCCTACTGCTGTTTCTCCTAAACCCAGTCTGCAAGGTGTTTGCATAGTTTATAGTAGTGTGCTGGGCTGCTGCATGTATATTTCACTGATTCTGATACATTCCACCTGCCAGCTATGCTAGTTCTCCTGGATTGCTTTCCTACTGCTGTCTCCCCTACATACAATCTGCATGGTGTTTGCATAGTTTATTGTAGTGTGCTGGGCTGCTGCATGTGTATTTGGCTGATTCTGATACATTCCACCTGCCAGCTATGCTAGTTCTCCTGGACTGCCTTCATACTGCTGTCTCCCCTACATACAGACTGCATGGTATTTGCATAGTTTATAGCAGTGTGCTGGACTGCTGCATGTGTATTTGGCTGATTCTGATGCATTCCACCTGGATTGCCTTCCTCCTGCTGTTTCCCCTACATACAGTCTGCAAGGTGTTTACATAGTTTATAGTAGTGTGCTGGGCTGCTGCATGTGTATTAGGGTGATTCTGATACATTTCACCTGCCAGCTATGCTAGTTCTCCTGGATTGCCTTCCTAATGCTGTCTCCCCTACAATCAATCTGCATGGTGTTTGCATAGTTTATAGTAGTGTGCTGGGCTGGTGCATGTGTATTTGGCTGATTCTGATACATTCCACATGCCAGATCTGCTAGTTCTCCTTGATTGCCTTCCTACTGCTGTTTCCCCTTCCCAGTTCCTTCCAGTTTAAGCCCTGAGGCATGCTGCACATACCCAGTGCTGAAATGTAAACAGTGCTGCCATTTCCTCTTTTTTATTTCTTTTCTTTTTTTGGGTTAAATCCCGGTGCACAGTGTGCACACCCATTAAGGCTATGTACACACTGCTCAGGCACATCTGACACACACTCTTCCTTAGCTGTACTTAGCTGAGGGCAAACACGGGCCACAAAGCTCCAATAACCTCATATCAAGCATGACACACCCCCTTCATTGGATGAATACATATTGCCTTTTTGTATACATTTTCTGTACATATTTTGTTTGTCATCTTGTTCTGATGAAGTTTGCATATTAAATGGGCAAAAACACTTAACTTATACCATCTAGAGTGTCTGTTTCTGAGTTTTGTTATTTGGTTTATTTTTGGTGCATTTCTGGTGGTTTTAAGTTTAGTTTGTTTTTCAACAGTTCCTTTGGTTTGCTTAATACTGCAGGCTTGAGATGGCTGCTCAGGCATATGCTAGCAGTGGATGTTTCAAATCCATTTCCACTGCTAATTGACTGGATTCCAGCAAACTGGATGACAGTTTAAATGTAAGCATTTACAGCTTGCCTGATGAACTTGTTTCCATTATTCAGACTCTAAACAACATAATTGGTAAAGCACAAAGTTTGTTAAAGAAACTTGATTCTCCTAATGGAACTGCTGGAGCACTATGTACTTCTTGAGGCAGTGACATTGCTATTGGAGATAACCTTTCCTTTTTCTGGAAGCGATTCTACTCTTATAGTTAGTGGAACCAATGGCTGAATGAACGATTTTATCAAGAGTCCTCTAGTTAAGCCATTTGGAAGGACTGAAATGGTTTGCAATGAAAAAAAATGCTTTTATTTCTAATCATGGAATGACTAGTAACTGTAAGTCTAACATCTCTGAACTAGAGAAAAAACTTCAAATTTAGAGCTTTGGAATGCTATATTTTTTATTTTCACACCTGTATGGAATTTAAACAAGTTTCTTTTAGACTTTGATGTTACCAGTTCCCAAATGGAATTTCTCCAGGGGAATAGATTTACAATGATATAGCAACTTTGTGTAACAATGAGGGTATTGAAGAATTAAAATTATTGATCAAATTTAATAAAAACAGACTCTTGGATCTTCTTGGATTTATTAAGGAACTACACTTTTTAGGGACAGAAAAGCTTCTTATTACTGTAGGTTTAGCTTCTTTATATACTTCTATTAAACAATAGCTAAGGATTGACTTTATTAAGAATTTCTACAGTTGCTTTGCTGATTTTAGTCGCATCAAAAATAATACCATTTGTTTATTATTGGAATTGGTGTTAGCTAAGGATGTTTTTTTTTTAGTTGGGAATATTTACCAGCAAAAATGTGGGGTAGCATCACTTTGGCTATATTAGTTCTCTGATGGTGGGAAGTGACTGTTCTGTCAAAATCTGAACACTTCAAATATGTCTCCTTTTATAGGAGATATATAGATGATTTGTTTTTCAAATGGGCAGGCAGTAAAGATGATTTTGAAACTGTTTTGAATGAAATTAATCTTAATGTAGAGGCTGTTGTCTTTAACTTAGTGACATTGGTTCTACTGTCAGTTTCTTAGAGTTATGTATTTCTATGGATGTTGAATCCAAATGTTTTTCGAGTACCATCTATCAGAACAAAAACTTTTTTTTCAATAATTATCTACATTATAATAGCCTACACCTGAAATTCATGAAAATTGACACTGTTAGGGGACAAGTTATTTGTTTAAGCAGGTCACGCAGCTCAGATGAACATTTTATTAGGGAAGCCAATTGTTTGGTTAATATGTTTATTGATAGGGGTACCCTGTGGCTAAGTTAGAAGAGATGAAGATTGATGTGATTAGCAGTAGAATTACTACATTTTCACCTATTTTATATAGTGGCTTTGTTTTAAAAGTAAAAACAAGGGACACTAATGATGGAAATACAAGTTCAGCATTTCCTTTTCCCATTTGTGTTAACTCCAATGACATCAGGAGAATTACACATGACAATTGGAAAAATGATTTTGGGAAATGGTGAATTAACCAGGGTAGTAGGGGATATTCTGTAATTTATTTACAAAAAGTGTCCAACATAAAATCTTTACTTGAATTTGGAGATCATTATACTTCTTCAGGTGTTTGTGGTCCAGTTGACACTTATCACTGTCATGACTGCAAACAGTGCAGATTCATTAAATCTACACAGAGTATTTACTTTAAACATTTACAACAAAGTATTGTTAGCAAACAGAGATTTAGTTGTAAAAGCACTGGAGTGGTCTAACTGCTCAAACTGTGAAAGTTATTACACTGGAAAAACTGTTAGAGCATTTCATAAAATAATTTACAAACATCGGGCTGCTATCAAGCAGGGTGATTTTATGAATGCACTGGCTAAACATGCCAGTGAATGTGACAATTTTAGAAAGTTCAGCTTTTTTGTACTGGGCAGTCTAGATCCTAAACTTTTTATTGATAACTTTAATACTGTTTTAGAAATGAAAGAGTTGAGATGACAAGTTGCTTTAAGAGCTTAATAAAAACAGGTTTAAATGAGTTCATTAATGTTAAATGTTTGTTAAAGAACAGGCTGGTGTAACTACCTTTTTAAAATTTTCAGTTCTTCATTTTATTGGCTGCTGTGATTTTAATACTCAGTTGCTCATTTTCTTAATTGATGATCAGATTTCATTGGATGAATACATATTGCCTTTTTGTATAAATTTTCTATACATGTTTTGTTTGCTATCTTGTTCTGATGAAGTTTGCATATTAAACAGATGAAGGCACTTAACTTATATCATCTAGCGTATCTGTTTCTCAGTTTTTGGAATTTTTGTTTGTTATTTCTTTTTCAAATATGCATGATATTGTACTATTTGCTGATTGCTGAGAAATGTACTTTTGAATAGCTTTACTGGTGGTGTTATTGTGTAAGTTGCTACATTGTATTTTTGTTGGTAGTTAATTGTTGTATTCCTGCAATTTTGGCCCTGCTAAAGGGATTCCATACAGTTTCCTTTGTCTTAAGTGCCTGTATAAATTACATGTATTTGGGATGCTCTTGCCTGATTTCTACAGAGCTCAGCAATACTTGGTATCATTGCTTGTGCGATCCAGGCACAAGTTAAGTACTTGTATTTAAAATTGCTTGCAATTCTAGAAGCTATTTTAGTGATCAACTACTGATTTCTTGTTTTATTTGTGCATTTATCTGTATTTAAGGCTGAACTTACTGCATTCACTCAGACTGTCTTCCTATCATCTGATCAACTTGAATTTGCCTTGTCTAGCTAGTTACTAAAGTTATTTTGTGGTAGCATACACCATCATACACCCTTAAGCAGTCTTTGTTGAGCTTTTACATTAAGAGAACTAGGATACTTCATCTAGTGGTAGGTGGTAGTGGCATGGTCTATCTGAGTTGGAAAACAGAGAAATTAACCTATAAAACAAATAAATAACTGGTACCAAAATCATGGACTGAAAAAAAAATGCATTATTGCATCCATTGGGACGTCATCTAACCCAGGTAACTGCCACATTGACAATACACCACTAACAGCTGACCTACTTATTTGGGATTTGAGAACTTATGTGGATAGCAACCTAACTTATGACCAACATGTGTCTATTATTTATAGAAAGTCCTTCTATACTGCAGAGTTTATAAACAAAAAGATTGTGTCTAGATCTAGGGATGTCATTGTCCCCTTATTCAGCCTTCATTAAGACAGTGATTGAATATAATGCCCCCTTTGGCATGTATCTATCTAGACACATACAACAATTGGAATGCCCACAGTGATACCTTACTAAAAGAATACAAGGCCTAAACAACATGTCCTACATGGACAGAGTCAAAGCCCTGTCACTATACTCAGTATCCTTCAGACTGCTAAGAGTGACCTGTATCTGGTGTGTAAGGCATGTTCTGACCCATTACTGATGGCTGTACTGTAGATCAGCATGTCAAATGTCATCAGAAATACTTGTACTAAATATCTAAACCTTTTCTGCAACATCAACAGAACAGCTTGGAGGGACAAGTATATCTTGCAGAGGATACCAAAGTTGTGGAACAGACTATCCATCCACATAAAACTAAGTTCATCCCTGTCCATATTCTAGTGCAACTTTGATATATGGATGGGAAACAAAAGATTTACCCCAGGACTGCTCCCTGAACTAATAATGGAAAGAGGCAGCTTCTAAATATTTTATCCCATGCATGGGTCCTCTCAAATTATCTGTGGTATGATCTCAGTTATTCTCATTACAGGTAATATATAATTTTCGACCATGAGATGGATAAGACCAGTCTCTAACCACATGGGATACGTTATTTCCAAAACAAAAAGGGGAAATGGCTGGGCTTCAAATAACCTGCAAGGGCCATTAGCCTAATACTTACCTATGAACCTATAAAACTAGTACTAAGAATGTAACCTGCAGTCTGGTGACACATTGCACAAAGTTAAGCTCAGAGCAGCTAGCATGAATGTCAGATAGCACTAATACCATATACTACCACTATCTAATACCATACCCTAGAACTATTCAACTCTAGTCCCTAATGATAGAAACTACCCTAGAAGCCCTCTGTAAAACCTGGTCCTCAAGACCTAATAGACCACCCTAATATAGACCCAAATAATGTGGATATACAGTTTCCAAATGTCTCTATAGCCAGTTTGGTAGATATGAAAATAATGAGACAATGTAACAGTTGTCTCATGTTCACTGACAACCTTTTAATCTTTAAAGAAATCAACACAGTATGGAAGAGATGTACATGCACAATTTCCTCATAGGCAAAAGTCTAGCATACAAATAAGGCTGTCAAGAACACACACACACATTATCCACCACATGTAATGCCCATGTACATAAATCATCTTATGTTGAGGCACTAAAAAGCAATCTCCACAAACCTCAAAGACCTCATAAACCTGCAAACAACAGTGCCTTTCCTCAGCAATCATTAAAGCATACATCAAAAGCAACACCAAATACCCCACATAAGCCTACACCCAGTGAACCTCTGAGAACAAAGCCCATAAGACGAGCAAACAATTTACCCAGGATTCTTGTCATAGGGAACTCCTTTATATGACTGCATGATTGTATATCTGGCATGGCTTGGGGTAAATCATGTTGTCTATGGTGTGTAGGGTCCTGTGTTTGAGCCTTGCAGAGGCTGTTTATTCAGGAGGGTGGCCTAATGGTTAAGGTGTTTGCCTTACAAACACAAGGTGCAGGGTTTGAATTTCACAAGGGATAATTGGCTAGGCTTAAAATGGCTCAGAAGGGCAGTTAGCTTAGTATAAATCTATGACACAAAGATGCCTCATTTGCCATATTGGACAAAGAGGAGATTACTGTCAATTGCTTATCTGGAACCAGGATCTGCCAAGTAACACATATGATCAAGTCATTGTACCACAGGTACCAGTATGATTCTATCATAGTCCATCTGAGCATAAATTACATGCTTCTTTGCAATATATGAGACATTATGGACCTTTCTGAATATGTGTCTTAGACTGGTATGTGCCTCATTGAGCAGCATTCTACCTTCACCAAGGATGAAATACGTAAAGTAAACTTTAACCCTGACAGCTTCATCTCAGCCATAAAAAACTGCAACTGGACTCCACTAAAATACCTCAACCTTGATGATGCTGTCCAATTTTTCAATATCACCTTCCTTAAAGTCCTAATCACCTATGCGCCCACAAGATTTACTAGAGTTAAAGCCCAGTCCTCCCCATGGCTACAACAAGCTATTAGATCAGAAATGAAAACCCGAGATAGAGCCTGAAATAACTGGCGCAAGACAAAAAACCCTTCTGATAGACAGAAGTTCTCTGAATTACATAACAAAGTCAAAAAATTAATAAAACAGGACAAAATCCTATATTACCAGTCTGCCCTGAACTCCACCCAAAACAACCCTAAACAATTCTGGTCAACCATCAACTCCATCTTCCACCCAGGAAAAGTAGGAATCCCTCCACCAAACAAAACAAACTCCTCTGAAAACATTGCCACCTCTTTCAACACTCACTTCACACAAATCATTCTATCACTAGTAAAACAACACAACCCCTCTCCCTTATCCCCTCCAACTACACCTAGTAACCTGCCCACTGTATTCGCTTTCTCTCCTATCCCTACCTCCAACATAAAAAAACTCTTATTGAAACTAAAGCCCACAAAACTAGCAGCTGACAACCTCCCAGCTGAGTACCTTAAAAATGCAGCTGAAGCCCTAGCCTACCCAGTTGCAATCCTGATTAACCAATCTTTATCTGGAAGCTATGTCCATTCACAATGGAAAATATCCCACATTATTCCCCTCTACAAAGGTGGGGGGGTCTCCACAGAATTCACCAGCTACCGGCCCATAGCAATTCTGTCTCCTCTATGAAAAATACTTGAGAGATGCATTCACTCACAGGTTCTAGGCTACCTCCTTGCTAACGACCTCCTATCTAACACACAGCATGGTTTCCGACCATACCACAGCACAACCACTGCCTTACTTGATTTCACTAATACAATCCTTCAACATAAAAACAATGGTTATTTCAGCTCTGCAATTTTCCTAGACCTATCTAAAGCATTCAACATGGTTTCTCATAAACAACTCATCTCTGTCCTCAATACTCTAGCCTTCTCTCAATCTGTCACAAACTGGTTCCAGAGCTACGTGACTGACCGACATCAATCCGTTGTTTGGCATGATGATATATCCCCCCAACTCCCTGTCTCAATAGGTGTTCCCCAAGGATCCATCCTTGGACCCTTACTGTTCTCCATATTCACTAATAATCTAGCCTCTGCTACTAAACAAGACACTCGCATACAGTACGCAGATGATTCCACCATCTTCTGAAGAAGCTCAATTGTATGAATGAAAGCGCTAAACTGATTGAATTTTGGAATAAATACGTTTTATTTAAACTAACGTTTAATCTGTTGTGGATTGTGGAACAAATACGTTATATTTAAACTTTACGCTCTAAATTTCAGCTTTTCATTTGAACTGTTTGCTTGCCAAGACCTGAGGGGTTTTCAGTGTGGATTTTTGATTCTGGAGTTACACAACACGCTGATACTTTGTTTTTGAAAGTACACAGACAAGCGATCCAAGTAAAACAAAAATAGAGTAGTAATTTCCTCTCAAGCTTTCTAAATATATATATACTTTTTATCAGGCATGGGAGTGGTTTATAGTGCTGTAAAACAAAGTGTTATTGGTACACATGTTAAATTCACATCCCTGCCCCCATCAGTGTGACATTCTAGCTGGTCCTGCCCTACCTAGTAGCTGTCATAATAATATATATAGCCCTAATGTACTTTAATGGTACATCTTATTTAACCAAATTATTAAGTAGATTATTAAGTCTGTGATTTTATACAAGGCAATATACTACATGGCTGGAAATATCATCATCATACATACATACATATATATATATATATATATATATATATATATATATATATATATTTTATATATATATATATATATATATATATATATATATATTTTTTTTTTTTTTTCCTGGTTCTCTTTTTTTCCACTTTATTCAAAATGATGGTAATAACAATACTAACTAATTAGTACATTCAGTCCATATATTTCTAGTTAATCACTGTATATTAATCAGATCAGACAATAGTAGTAGAAGTAGTGAAAGTAAACTCGTCAAGTCAAAAAGTAATAATAGAAAATATATAATTCTACAATATATAATTCTACAAATATATAATTATACAACTATATAGGTTTTTAGGGTTCTTTTACACAGACCTGAAGAAGTCTAGAAGGACAAAAGCGATCCTTGTTAACAATAGGTTATGAAAATAGAAACTGATTTTTACATGCAAAATGTATATGTATATATTTATATAGAATTTTTGATCGCAAAATGAACTAAGGTTGATATATTTCCAGCCATGTAGTATATTGCCTTGTGTAAAATCACAGACTTAATAATCTACTTAATAATTTGGTTAAATAAGATGTACCATTAAAGTACATTAGGGCTATATATTATTATGACAGCTACTAGATAGGGCAGGACCAGCTCGAATGTCACACTGATCGGGGAAGGGATGTGAATTTAACATGTGTATCAATAACACTTTGTTTTACAGCACAATAAACCACTCCCATGCCTGATAAAAAGTATAGATATATATATATATATATATATATATATATATATATATATATATATATATATATATATATATATTTAAGCTTGTGAGGAAATTATTACTCTATTTTTGTTTTACTTGGATCGCTTGTCTGTGTAATTAATAAAGGATTTTCGACTGGAAACAGACTGCCTGCCTTGCTTGGATTACTTTCGAATACTTAGTAATGCTGTAGAATTATATATTTTCTATTATTACTTTTTGACTTGACGAGTTTACGTTCGCTACTTCTACTACTATTGTCTGATCTGATTAATATACAGTGATTAACTAGAAATATATGGACTGAAAATCTTCCACACAGAGAAGTTTCTTACACTGTTTCATCTATGTTAATAACAGATGGTGCAAAAACTGTAAGCTGGTTCAATCATACTGCTCTGAAGATGTGGAAATATTGACACTAAAATGCAGACCTTTCTATGTACCAATGGGAATGAGTGGGATATATGTCACAGCAGTGTATCCCTCCAAGTGCTAACACCACTGAAGATCAAAATAAACTCCATATTATCTGTGAGCTACAAAGCAGAAACATGGAATTTGCATATGTGATAGTGGGTGATTTCAACAGAGTGAGCTTAAAGAGGTGCTACCCCATTTTTATCAGTATATGGATTTCCCCACCAGAGCGGAGAATACCTTAGACAAAGCTTACTGCAATATTAAAGGAACCTTTAAAGCTTTGAAGCACTCCAACATAGGCATCTCTGATCACACTGCCATCCTGCTTCTGCCTACCTATAAGATAGCTTTGATCAGAGAAAAAACGACAACTAAACAGATCAGAGTCTGGCAGGAGGCTTCCATGGATTGCCTTCAAGACTGTTTCAGTACTACCTGCTGGGAGGTCTTCAAAGAACCGGCTATGCATGACCTCCAGTTAGACATAGACATCTATACTGAATCAATTTTTGCCTACATAAATAAATGTGCGGAGGATGCAACTACCATGAAACCCATCACTGTAAGAGCCCATCAGAAACCCTGGCACAGCACACCAGGAATGTCTACGAGCTACTGAGGGAAAGAAACACAGCCTTCAAGGCAAATGACAAAGAAAGGTTAAAGGTGGCCAGGTCAAATCTGAAAAAGGGCATCAAAGAGGCAAAGAGGAAGTATGGAAGGAAAATTCAGATCTGCTTCCAAGACATGAGGGACACAAGAAGCCTATGGCAGGGGATACAGTAGCTCACAGACTATAAGTCCAAATCACTCCAATGTGATGACAGCTTGGAATTCCTAAATGAACTGAACTCCTTCTTTGGCAGATTTGAGGAGAAGAACTCCATTGTACCTTCTAAAACAAACACTGACAAAGAGGAGACAGTGTTGACCTTAAACTCCAAAGAGGTAAGACTTCAGCTTATGAAGGTGAATCCTAGGAAGGCTGCTGGACCAGACAACATACCTGGCAAGGTGTTGAAGGGCTGTGCTGATCGGTTATGTCTGGTACTGACAGACATCTTCAACTCATCCCTTGCTATGGAGAAAGTTCCCTCATGTTTCAAGGAAACAAGTATTGTCCCACTTCCAAAGAAATCCAACCCTACCTGCCTCAATGACTTCAGACCGGTTACCTTAACTTCAAATGTCATGAAGTGCTTTGAGAGGATTGTGAAGAAATATCTATCTGCGAGTCTGCCTAAGTCCTTCAATCCACTCCAGTTTGCATACCAGGCAAATAGATAGACTGCGGATACTATAACTGTCACACTACACCTTGCATTAAAACACCTAGAAGAGAGAAACAACTACGTGAGGATGCTGTACATCAACTTCAGTTCTGCATTCAACACTGTGATACTGATGCAACTGGTGGATAAACTTGTAAAACTCGGGATAAACAAGCACCTATGTAACTGGAGTCTTGACTTTCTGGTTGGTGGACCTCAGTGGACATGCGCTGGAAACAGCACCTCTCAATGCACAATCCTTAATACTTGTGTTCCCCAAGGTTGTGTGCTCAGCTCCTTGCTCTTCACCATCCTCACCCATGTCTTCACTGCAAAACATAAGTCAAACCATATTATAAAATTCGCTGACGATACCTAAGTCATGGGTCCCATTAATGGTGGGAATGAACGTAACTACAGGGATGAGGTGAACACTTCGATTGCCTGGTGTGACTGAAACAATCTGGACCTGAATGTTAATAAGATCAAATAAATGGTTATGGACTTCAGGAGAAAGGCAACAGTTCACCAAATGCTCACTATCAAAGGGGAGATGGTAGAGAAAGTCAAAACAACCAAGTTCCTGGGCCTTCACATCTCTGATGACCTCTCCTGAGCTGCAAACACCAACCATATAGTCAAGAAGGCTCAACAGAGGCTTCACCTCCTGAGAAAGCTCAAAAAGGCCAGACGCCCACTGTCTGCTCTTACCACTTTTTACAGGGGAGCTGTCAACAGCATTCTCACTAGCAACTTCCTAACATGGTTCAGCAACTGCGCAGCTGCTGAGAGGAAGAAACTACAGAGGGTGGTGAGGGTGGCCGAGAAAATCTTGAGCACAAACCTTACTTCTATTCAGGAGCTTTTTTTACAAGAGCAAGAAAGATAACATATTAAATACTTGCTGATTCTACCCCATCTAGCCCACAACTGGTTTTCACAACTTGCGTCTGGAAGGAGGTACCGCAGCTTCCGCTGTAGGACTACCAGATTAAGGAATAGTTTATATCCTACAGCTGTGGAACTTATTAATACAGACACCAGCCATAATACCTGATACATTGAAGCCTCTTTTTTTTCATTTAATCCTTCTGCTGAGAGCAATTACCGCCAGCTAGCATTACTGTTATGTAATATGATGGCTATATTAAGTCACATCTAAGGCTAACAAGTGCAATATAGTAGCTGCTATTCACTAATCTCTATTTATTCTATATCTTAACAGTGTAGGGGTTTGGTGGTGGCTGTTTATTTACTATTTATCACTGGATAATGGGTATTGAATGTGTTTATGTAATGTGAACTACCTCTTGCATATCATAAGTGTTATTTTATTTCTTATGTTATTCTTTGATACTGCTGTATCTATATTATTTGCACTGCATTTCTCTCATGAGCTGACATTTGTAATTTTGTTTAGGCTGCACTTGTGTGGTCCTAAATCACTATAAAGTTTATTTGAATCTTTGAATCAATAATAATAATAATACAATTAAAATGACAGGATTATAGTAGAGGGAAAATATACAACAGAGTAAATGAGCAGCTGTTCTTTTAGGTACAAATGAAAAAATCAGTAAGAAATACATTTAGTACAAGATATTTATCTTGAGGCAGGTAGTGACAATAATCTAGCAAAAAAATGCCATAAGGATAGTCCTGTGTGGAGAACTATGCTTTTCAAATGTTAATGTTTTACAGCAATAGTGTGTGAGGATGTTAAGCATGAGGCAGTTGCAGGTGGGATATATGCATCATGTTACCAGAAGTTAGGAAGTGAAGAGAATGATTAGAAGTAGGTGATTGTTACTTCATTTGTTAGTTGGTTAGTGTTAGAGAGATAAAGAGCAGAAGGGAGGAATAGGAAAGCAGAGTAAGGAGAGGAAAGAAAGTAATGTGGGAGAGAGAATAAAGTAATGTGGGAGAGAGAGTAAAGCAATGTGGGAGAGAGAGTAAAGTAATGCGGGAGAGGGAAGAAAGTAATGTGGGAGAGGGAAGAAAGTAATGTGGGCGAGAGGGAAGGGTTCAGGTGGGGTGACTGCAGACACAAGACCGGGTGCTGATTAGATAATTTTTAAGAGTTTTCTTGAATTTATGGACATGGAAAATGTTTCTGAGGGTCAGAGGGAGCTTGTTCCATGATAGAAAGGGAAGGTAGCTATAGATATTCTGTCCAATAGATTTTCTAGGCTTGTAATCTGTAAGAGACATTGATCAGATCTTCTGATGGATTGAGGGGAGTTTTAGAGGAAGACAAGAGAGGATATGTTAGGTAGGAGGATGGCTTGTTCAAGACAGAATGGATGATGAGAAGTTGCATAAATAAGAGTTGGTTGGGAAACTCAAGCCAGTTGAGAGTGTAGAGGGCATTACAGTGGTGTGATTTTTAAGGGCAGATTAGCTGCAAATCTTGTTACTTTGCTGTAGGTAGTTTTGAGTTTGGTGAATAGTGAGGAGTGTAGGTTAGTTAAGATTTATGAGCCATAGAATAGGTGAGGGAGAAGGTAAGCTTGGGCTAGGGAAATTCCAGAGTAGAGTGTGAGGAATCGTTTTATTAATGTACAGAAGGCCAAGCTTTTTGTTAGGTTTTCTTGATACAGTGATGTACAGGGAGGTCAAATTTAAGTTGTTCATGTATGATAGCTGCAAGGAGTTTGGCTTTGTTTCTAGTGTCAGTCCAGGGGGAATCAATATCTGTCAGCCTGGGAGGACATGATCAACAGACCACATTGCTTTGCCAAAGATGGCCTGCACCTGCTGCCCCCCAGGCTTCTGGATTTTGGTTAACATTTTATCCACTCCCTTACAGCCTTTTTTAGACAATTCCAAAGTGATAATCCTACCCTCGTAGAAAATGAAATCCAAAGTAACCTAAAATTGTTACTGCTCAGTGCTAGGAGCCTTAACAAGAAGCTTTACATCCTAGAAGCTCTTCTCACTCTGGAGAATATAGACATCTGTGCCATTACAGAGACATGGTTTAAAGTCACAGAATGCACTCCGGCACTGCAAGGCTACAGTGCCTTGCACACATTTTGAACATTAGCCACACAGACAAGAACTAAATGTGGAGGTGTCTCAAGCTACATTAACAACAAGGATACCTCAAGATTGGTTAAACAGGATGGTACCCTGAATTTCATCCATGTGCAAATCACCTCATATAGAGGCTCTTACCATATCTCATCAACCTATAGATTAACAACCAAACACTATTCATGGGAGACTTTAACTACCCCTCTATAGACTAGGAAATAAATAAACACTGCCACCAAATGGAAAACTCAACATTTTCTGGATTTTATTAACACAAATGCCCTTGGTCAGTTAATGTGCACTTCAACCAGAGGTTCAAACATACTGGACCTGGTTCTCACCAATATGGGAGAGGGCTGCACCTTTCTGCCCCTTGTTACATCCTCTGGTGAGGTTGGATCACAATGCTGTCTCATTTGAAATAAAATCAACTTGTAAAACTGAGCAATAGCTGTTACAGTTAGAAACTATACTAAAGCAAAAAACTTCCTGTTGCTTACAGTTTGTCAAGATTCAGTGCTACACCCAACACAGAGTTCACAACAGCTTGTGCAGAATTCATCACAGAAACATCATTCAAACATGCAAATGGATGTACAGAGGCTGTTGTACCTACCAGAAAGCAGCCAAAAAAAACCCAAAACAAGCCACACTGGTTGAATCTGAATCCTAACAGGGTATATAACAAAAGGAAAAAAGGCATGGCCAAAGTCAGAAAGAGCAACTCTCATAATTAAAAGAGCTCAGTAATACAACTAGGAAGGCTAATTAAATTCAACAAAGTCAATTACAAGGTCAAGATAGCTTCTGAGGCTAAAGACAACCACAAGGCTTTCTACAGCTATGTCAGAAACGTCAAAGGTAACATGCAACATTGTTAGGCTTACCACCTGTACCACTTTGCGAGGGACAGTCCCTCTTTGGGCAGTTGTGCCCTGCAAAAAAATTGAAAAAATCTCAAATGTCCTGAGATTTTAGGACAAAAATATGTTCTATATTTTATGTAATAGTTGCATAAAACAGTTATTCTGTATCTGAGACACCTAAATGTTATAAGAAACAGAATAAGCAACTAAAATGCTACAAGAATAAGCTTTTATTTAGGAAAAAAAGTGAAGTTCTGTCATTTGTACTGGCTGTTGATATGTTTTGCCCTGAAAAATCTGATGTTTGTATGAAAAATGTCCCACTTTGGGCATTTGAAAAGGTGGCAGCCCTAAACATTGTGCAGAACTGGTAGTGAATGGTACCATCAAGACTGAGCAGAATCTGCTGTCTGACAAATTCAGCTCAAACTTTACCCCTCAATCCTCCCCTGCCACCTTTAAGAAAGGTCTACCAGTATATGCCCCCCCACAACTATTAGCAGGAAGCAGGTCATAGTTGCTCTCACTAAGGCTAAAAAGATAGCTTCAGTGAGGCCCAACAATACCCCATGTTGCCTCCTAAATAGCCTGAAACATGTTCCATCAGGACTGCTTGAGTTACTTTTCAACTACAGCCTCAAAACAGGCTATATGCCAAGTGAATGGGGGATGGCAACAGTTATGCCCCTTCACAAGGGTGGGCCATCGCCCTACCCTGGAAACTAAAGACTCATTAGTCTGACTAGTCTAACTTGCAAAGCCATGGAACATATTATCATGGAAATGACCAACAAAGACATTTACAACCTGCAGACACTGGACCCATCCCACTTTGGTTTTGTCAAATGAAGGTAATTCTTACTAAACCTGGTAGACTTTTTGTGAGACGGTAGCCAAGGCAATGGGTTAGAGAAAATGGTGCATATTATCTACCTGGACCTGTCTAAGACATTTAACACAATATCCCACTCAGGTATTGTGGACAAACTTACCAATCAAGGCATAAATCCTTACACAACTTGCTGGATTGCCTGCTGGCTCATAGCTGGGATGTAAGATGCCAGGAGTGGTCAGACCACCTCACTAAGAGGCAAGTCAGCAGTGGAGTACTACATGGCACTGTGCTGGAATCACCCCTGTTTTGCATCTACTTTTCAGAGGACAAGGCTAATGCCAAGGGCTTCTGGATCACCATGTTCACAGACAACTGTAAACTGTGAGCTATCATAAATTATCCCTGTGACAAGGTCTAACACAGACAAATGATTAGTGCCAAAGCTACAGATTAAAATGCAGTACAAAGAAGTGCATTAGAATGTGTTTTGGGGAAAAAAGCCAATGAGGCAAATTATTCCATTGATAAAACATCCCTAAGAGTTAACCTAGTAGTTGGAGATCTGGTAACATATGCAGACAAGGGAGAATGAAAAATCATTCTGTATTGCCTGACTTATAAGTAAAAGTATGTCATCCATGCCCAAGGAAGTTAGAGTACCACTCTACTCATGACTTACCAGACCCATCATTGAGTACCTGACTAGGTGTATCCAACAGTTGGAATGCCCACAGAGGTTGCTCACTAAAATAATCCAGGATATTCCTATAAACATCACCATAGAGCCCTGTCTCTATACTCAGTCTCTATAGATTGTTGAGAGGTGATCTGTGCTTAGCATATAAAGTATCTTTAGATGAAGCCCCGATGGAGTTTTTGCACATTCACAAAATGAGCAGCACAAGAAACACTAGATTCTTGCACCATAAATAGAACATGCTGGTGAGACAGATATGTGACCCAAAAGATCTCCATGCTGTGGAATAGGCTATCCACACATGTGAATCAGAGTCCATTCCTAATCCTATTCAAATTTAACCTTGACCATTGTATGGGAAATCACAAATTCATCCCTGTGCTGGCCTCAAAGTCTCTTACAGACAGAGGCTGACAGTAAACATTCCCTAACTAACATTAATCCTCACATAACTTTTTAGCAACTACCCAACTGACATACTCTTCCAAACTAAAATACCCCTCCCTAACAAACATACCCCTACTAACAAAAATACCACCCCCTCAATTAAGACACACATGTTACCGAGGATGGATGCAATTGGGTTAGGTGGTGTGACTAGGTTTATAAAGATCCTGGTGGTTAGTCTAGCATATATCTATGAACATATATATATATAAATATATATATATATATATATATATATATATATATATATATATATATATATATAGGTTTACAATAAAAAAAAAACAAATGGAGAAGACAAACAATCGAAAGACAGATGTTGTCTGTGTTGCTAAACACTCCATGTTCAAAAGTTCATATCAGTGAATGCTACTGTGCATTCACTGGTATGAATTTGAAGTACTGTTGAGAGATTGAGATACAGTGTGGTTTGGGACATCCATCCCTTCCCTCACTATATTCCGATGTTGGAGTTGAAATGTATAGTTAGCAGTGGGTGATGGGTGTGCAGCCCCCCATGGGGGGGGGGGTGCAGGGGGCTTGCCTCCCTGCAAAAATGTGATGTTAGGTGTAAGAGTTTCACTTACCTGAGCACCTGTACAGACATCACATGCTCTGTTCGATGACAGTGTTGAATCTACTGAATTCGTTCAGCAGATTTGACACTGTGAACAGACATACAGTTTAACTTTCGCTCTTCCCTTTGATGTTCCGTACGGGAAACCATGCACACACACACACACACACACACACACACACACACACACACACACACACACACACATATATATATATATATATATATATATATATATATATATATATATATATGTGTTTCTCCCCAGGCCTCCACTGAAAATTGTCTCATTCTAAGATGGACTTTCCCAGTAAACAAATGTTAAATCAATAAATAAATATCTGAGAATACTTAATAAAGGCATCAGTCTTTAAAGTCAACATCTGTTTTAACAGATGGGTGTCAGTTGTACAAGATCAGATATGCCCTTTCCACAGTAATGTGTGATCTCTGAGTTATAACATGTAATTAGCAGTGAGTGGAAGGGGTGTAGCCCCATGATAAAAACATTGTTTTAATACTGCATGCTCTGAGGCTATGTGTCAGAGCCTACACATTGGATTATCAATGTTATTTTTTCAATTATATTATGCTTATGTTCAGAACATCACTTTGTAGATGATTCATCAATACCTACACACACACACACACATAAATATATATATATATATATATATATATATATATATATATATATATATATATATATATATATATATATATATATATATATATATATATAATGTGTGTGTGTGTGTGCATGCATGTATAATATATAATATTCAGAGAGTGAGAGAGTGTGCAGAACTAAAAAATTATAATACACTTAAAAATCACAGGTGCAATTCCAGAGATCATCTCATGAAAGTGGAACTTCATTTTTAAGAGCTATAAATCATTTCCCCTGATTGTGACCATTATCAATACTTTGCAATGCAAAATTACAACACAGCATAAGTCCATCAGGTCATTTTCTCCTTAGAATGCAAATTGTGTTGATCTTGTGGTCTCCTGAGATTAACCTGCTCTGCCCTGCAAGTTGTTTAAATACAGTCAATCCCATAAAGAAATATTTATGTGCAATTGATTCAAATGATGAATGGCTTGTTCCAACATTACTATTTGCCTATAAAATACACATCCCATAAGTTTATATAATCACATAACTGCAGTCAAATAAATCATATAGGAATCAACATTTAAAATATAACATACAACTTTACATAATTGCGTCATTTCAAAGAACAGCATTTTTAAATAAAAGAATAACAATGTGCCTTAACCCCACAAGATTGTCTTCATGCATCCATAAACTCCTTTACATAGAACAGCCTGGACAATCAGTGTTTTGGGCCCAGTAATATATATAGTCATAGCATGTATATAATTTGCCAAATTTCACTAGCTGAAATAGTGTTTTGATATCTTATAATTTGTTTTAATTTATTCATTTTATCAGAAACTCAATATACTACTTAACTCTACAATACCTTAAACATAAATAGTAGAACATACAGTATTATTCTCTGTGTACCTTTTATTTCTCTCCCCTGCACATTTATGCAAATGCAGGGTACCAATATCACTAGGTTAATCAGTCCAGATTTGTCAGATTTGAAGTATATGTATAGAACATAAGAAGTATATTTAACATGACATCTACAGATGAGTGCCCCATATCCATGTGTAAATTTGTGCCATAACACATCACATGGACACAGTGCTGAATACAATCAGCTAACCATTGGCACATTTCCTGTATTATGTGAAGAATGTATGTAGGTTTATGGTTAAGTACACATAAGGCACTTTTGTATGCAAATCATACACACGGCAGACTAGTTTTTAACAGTAGTAAAGTTCCCATAAACACGGGTGCATCACTATCTAATACAAAGCATGTAATGTACTTATAGGTAAAGGCATGCAAACACACTACAATGGGTATGCTGACTGCAAGACTATGATACAGCATTCCTGCATATGTGGGGGAATGGAAACAAGGAAGTGCATGAGCAGAAAATAAAATGGCATATCATATCATGATAAATGGACATGTGCAACGCACACACTTCCTTACTTGGCCTTAAGCGGCCTTACTACTAATGTGTGAAACATGTGACTGGGTCATGCAGCAATTCGCCACTGTATGTTGAAGAAAGGTTTCAACAGGGTGAAATGGCACACACAAAAATGCAGCAGTTTAGCAAATGCATAAACCACTCAGCTGCAAGATATGATGGTCCTAATGAGAGTCCACAAATGTAATGTGTACAGCCATGATGAGGAACTGTGCAACCCACGAGTAGACAAGAGGGCAACATAAAGGCACACTGATGTGAAGACTATATGCAGCCGATACATGGCATTTGGTAGAATGCCTTGATTGTGCAATATGCAAACTGAGGGGAAGCACAACCCACAGATGTGATCAAATACGCAAGAGTCACAGACATGCACACAAATACAGGGGAGCAGGACAGTTGTAGACTATAATCATTCTGTCACTGATGCACAAATTACTCTGAGTACCACATCAGCACCATGTGTCCTTGAAGTGCATGAGATCCAACATACAGATAGCAGAGGAAGAAACTACAGAGGGTGGTGAGGGTGGCCGAGAAAATCTTGAGCACAAACCTCACTTCTATTCAGGAGCTTTTTTTTTACAAGAGCAAGAAAGATAACATATTAAATACTTGCTGATTCTACCCCATCTGGCCCACAACTGGTTCTCACAACTTGCGTCTGGAAGGAGGTACCGCAGCTTCCGCTGTAGGACTACCAGATTAAGGAATAGTTTATATCCTACAGCTGTGGAACTTATTAATACAGACACCAGCCATAATACCTGATACATTGAAGCCTCTTTTTTTCATTTAATCCTTCTGCTGAGAGCAATTACCGCCAGCCAGCATTACTGTTATGTAATATGATGGCTATATTAAGTCACATCTAAGGCTAACAAGTGCAATATGGTAACTGCTATTCACTAATCTCTATTTATTCTATATCTTAACAGTGTAGGGGTTTGGTGGTGGCTGTTTATTTACTATTTATCACTGGATAATGGGTATTGAATGTGTTTATGTAATGTGAACTACCTCTTGCATATCATAAGTGTTATTTTATTTCTTATGTTATTCTTTGATACTGCTGTATCTATATTATTTGCACTGCATTTCTCTCATGAGCTGACATTTGTAATTTTGTTTAGGCTGCACTTGTGTGGTCCTAAATCACTATAAAGTTTATTTGAATCTTTGAATCAATAATAATAATACAATTAAAATGACAGGATTATAGTAGAGGGAAAATATACAACAGAGTAAATGAGCAGCTGTTCTTTTAGGTACAAATGAAAAAATCAGTAAGAAATACATTTAGTACAAGATATTTATCTTGAGGCAGGTAGTGACAATAATCTAGCAAAAAAATGCCATAAGGATAGTCCTGTGTGGATAACTATGCTTTTCAAATGTTAATGTTTTACAGCAATAGTGTGTGAGGATGTTAAGCATGAGGCAGTTGCAGGTGGGATATATGCATCATGTTACCAGAAGTTAGGAAGTGAAGAGAATGATTTGAAGTAGGTGATTGTTACTTCATTTGTTAGTTGGTTAGTATTAGAGAGATAAAGAGCAGAAGGGAGGAATAGGAAAGCAGAGTAAGGAGAGGAAAGAAAGTAATGTGGGAGAGAGAATAAAGTAATGGGAGAGAGAGTAAAGCAATGTGGGAGAGAGAGTAAAGTAATGCGGGAGAGGGAAGAAAGTAATGTGGGAGAGGGAAGAAAGTAATGTAGAGGGAAGGGTTCAGGTGGGGTGACTGCAGACACAAGACCGGGTGCTGATTAGGTAATTTTTAAGAGTTTTCTTGAATTTATGGACATGGAAAATGTTTCTGAGGGTCAGAGGGAGCTTGTTCCATGATAGAAAGGGAAGGTAGCTATAGATATTCTGTCCAATAGATTTTCTAGGCTTGTAATCTGTGTTTACATTGATCAGATCTTCTGATGGATTGAGGGGAGTTTTAGAGGAAGACAAGAGAGGATATGTTAGGCAGGAGGATGGCTTGTTCAAGACAGAATGGATGATGAGAAGTTGCATAAATAAGAGTTGGTTGGGAAACTCAAGCCAGTTGAGAGTGCAGAGAGCATTATAGTGGTGTGATTTTTAAGGGCAGATTAGCTGCAAATCTTGTTACTTTGTTGTAGGTAGTTTTGAGTTTGGTGAGTAGTGAGGAGTGTAGGTTAGTTAAGATTTATGAGCCATAGAATAGGTGAGGGGGAAGGTAAGCTTGGGCTAGGGAAATTCCAGAGTAGAGTGTGAGGAATCGTTTTATTAATGTACAGAAGGCCAAGCTTTTTGTTAGGTTTTCTTGATACAGTGATGTACAGGGAGGTCAAATTTAAGTTGTTCATGTATGATAGCTGCAAGGAGTTTGGCTTTGTTTCTAGTGTCAGTCCAGGGGGAATCAAGATCTGTCAGCCTGGGAGGACATGATCAACAGACCACATTTCTTTGCCAAGGATGGCCTGCACCTGCTGCCCCCCCCCCCTCCCAGGCTTCTGGATTTTGGTTAACATTTTATCCACTCCCTTACAGCCTTTTTTAGACAATTCCAAAGTGATAATCCTACCCTCGTAGAAAATGAAATCCAAAGTAACCTAAAGTTGTTACTGCTCAGTGCTAGGAGCCTTAACAAGAAGCTTTACATCCTAGAAGCTCTTCTCACTCTGGAGAATATAGACATCTGTGCCATTACAGAGACATGGTTTAAAGTCACAGAATGTACTCCGGCACTGCAAGGCTACAGTGCCTTGCACACATTTTGAACATTAGCCACACAGACAAGAACTAAATTTGGAGGTGTCTCAAGCTACATTAACAACAAGGATACCTCAAGATTGGTTAAACAGGATGGTACCCTGAATTTCATCCATGTGCAAATCACCTCATATAGAGGCTCTTACCATATCTCATCAACCTATAGATTAACAACCAAACACTATTCATGGGAGACTTTAACTACCCCTCTATAGACTAGGAAATAAATAAACACTGCCACCAAATGGAAAACTCAACATTTTCTGGATTTTATTAACACAAATGCCCTTGGTCAGTTAATGTGCACTTCAACCAGAGGTTCAAACATACTGGACCTGGTTCTCACCAATATGGGAGAGGGCTGCACCTTTCTGCCCCTTGTTACATCCTCTGGTGAGGTTGGATCACAATGCTGTCTCATTTGAAATAAAAATCAACTTGTAAAACTGAGCAATAGCTGTTACAGTTAGAAACTATACTAAAGCAAAAAACTTCCTGTTAAGCGACAGTTTGTCAAGATTCAGTGCTACACCCAACACAGAGTTCACAACAGCTTGTGCAGAATTCATCACAGAAACATCATTCAAACATGCAAATGGATGTACAGAGGCTGTTGTACCTACCAGAAAGCAGCCAAAAAAAACCCAAAACAAGCCACACTGGTTGAATCTGAATCCTAACAGGGTATATAACAAAAGGAAAAAAGGCATGGCCAAAGTCAGAAAGAGCAACTCTCATAATTAAAAGAGCTCAGTAATACAACTATGAAGGCTAATTAAATTCAACAAAGTCAATTACAAGGTCAAGATAGCTTCTGAGGCTAAAGACAACCACAAGGCTTTCTACAGCTATGTCAGAAACGTCAAAGGTAACATGCAACATTGTTAGGCTTACCACCTGTACCACTTGGGGACAGTCCCTCTTTGGGCAGTTGTGCCCTGCAAAAAAATTGAAAAAATCCCAAATGTCCTGAGATTTTAGGACAAAAATATTTTCTATATTTTATGTAATAGTTGCATAAAACAGTTATTCTGTATCTGAGACACCTAAATGTTATAAGAAACAGAATAAGCAACTAAAATGCTACAAGAATAAGCTTTTATTTAGGAAAAAAGTGAAGTTCTGTCATTTGTACTGGCTGTTGATATGTTTTGCCCTGAAAAATCTGATGTTTGTATGAAAAATGTCCCACTTTGGGCATTTGAAAAGGTGGCAGCCCTAAACATTGTGCAGAACTGGTAGTGAATGGTACCATCAAAACTGAGCAGAATCTGCTGTCTGACAAATTCAGCTCAAACTTTACCCCTCAATCCTCCCCTGCCACCTTTAAGAAAGCTCTACCAGTATATGCCCCCCACAACTATTAGCAGGAAGCAGGTCATAGTGGCTCTCACTAAGGCTAAAAAGATAGCTTCAGTGAGGCCCAACAATACCCCATGTTGCCTCCTAAATAGCCTGAAACATGTTCCATCAGGACTGCTTGAGTCACTTTTCAACTACAGCCTCAAAACAGGCTATATGCCAAGTGAATGGGGGATGGCAACAGTTATGCCCCTTCACAAGGGTGGACCATCGCCCTACCCTGGAAACTAAAGACTCATTAGTCTGACTAGTCTAACTTGCAAAGCCATGGAACATATTATCATGGAAATGACCAACAAAGACATTTACAACCTGCAGACACTGGACCCATCCCACTTTGGTTTTGTCAAGTGAAGGTAATTCTTACTAAACCTGGTAGACTTTTTGTGAGACGGTAGCCAAGGCAATGGGTTAGAGAAAATGGTGCATACTATCTACCTGGACCTGTCTAAGACATTTAACACAATATCCCACTCAGGTATTGTGGACAAACTTACCAATCAAGGCATAAATCCCTACACAACTTGCTGGATTGCCTGCTGGCTCATAGCTGGGATGTAAGATGTCAGGAGTGGTCAGACCACCTCACTAAGAGGCAAGTCAGCAGTGGAGTACTACATGGCACTGTGCTGGAATCACCCCTGTTTTGCATCTACTTTTCAGAGGACAAGGCTAATGCCAAGGGCTTCTGGATCACCATGTTCACAGACAACTGTAAACTGTGAGCTATCATAAATTATCCCTGTGACAAGGTCTAACACAGACAAATGATTAGTGCCAAAGCTACAAATTAAAATGCAGTACAAAAAAGTGCATTAGAATGTCTTTTGGGGAAAAAAGCCAATCAGGCAAATTATTCCAATGATAAGACATCCCTAAGAGTTGATCTAGTAGTTGGAAATCTGGTAACATATGCAGACAAGGTAGTATGAAAAATCATTCTGTATTGCCTGACTTATAAGTAAAAGTATGTCATCCATGCCCAAGGAAGTTAGAGTACCACTCTACTCATCCCTTATCAGACCCATCATTGAGTACCTGACTAGGTGTATCCAACAGTTGGAATGCCCACAGAGGTTGCTCCCTAAAAGAATCCAGGATATTAACACACTGTCCTATAAAGATCACCATAGAGCCCTGTCTCTATACTCAGTCTCTATAGATTGTTGAGAGGTGATCTGTGCTTCGCATATAAAGTATCTTTAGATGAAGCCCCGATGGAGTTTTTGCACATTCACAAAATGAGCAGCACAAGAAACACTAGATTCTTGCACCATAAATAGAACATGCTGGTGAGACAGATATGTGACCCAAAAGATCTCCATGCTGTGGAATAGGCTATCCACACATGTGAATCAGAGTCCATTCCTAATCCTATTCAAATTTAACCTTGACCATTGTATGGGAAATCACAAATTCATCCCTGTGCTGGCCTCAAAGTCTCTTACAGACAGAGGCTGACAGTAAACATTCCCTAACTAACATTAATCCTCACATAACTTTTTAGCAACTACCCAACTGACATACTCTTCCAAACTAAAATACCCCTCCCTAACAAACATACCCCTACTAACAAAAATACCACCCCTCCCAATTAAGACACACATGTTACCGGGGATGCAATTGGGTTAGGTGATGTGACTAGGTTTATAAAGATCCTGGTGGTTAGCCTAGCATATACCTATGAACCTATATATATATAAATATATATATATATATATATATATATATATATATATATATATATATATATATTTACAATAAAAAAAAAACAAATGGAGATACTCTGAAGACAAACAATCGAAAGATAGATGTCTGTGTTGCTAAACACTCCATGTTCAAAAGTTCATATCAATGAATGCTACTGTGCATTCACTGGTATGAATTTGAAATTCTGCCGAGAGATCGCGGTACAGTGTGGTTTGGGACATTCATCCCTTCCCTCACTATATTCCGATGTTGGAGTTGGAATGTATAGTTAGCAGTGGGTGATGGGTGTGCAGCCCCCCATGGGGGGGTGCAGGGGGCTTGTCTCCCTGCAAAAATGTGATGTGAGGTGTAAGAGTTTCACTTACCTGAGCACCTATACAGGCATCACATGCTCTGTTCGATGACAGTGTTGAATCTACTGAATTCGTTCAGCAGATTTAACACTGTGAACAGACATACAGTTTAACTTTCGCTCTTCCCTTTGATGTTCTGTCACGGAAACCACACACACACACACACACACACACACACACACACACACACACACACACACACACATATATATATATATATATATATATATATATATATATATATATATATGTGTTTCTCCCCAGGCCTCCACTGAAAATTGTCTCATTCTAAGATGGACTTTCCCAGTAAACAAATGTTAAATCAATAAATAAATATCTGAGAATACTTAATAAAGGCATCAGTCTTTAAAGTCAACATCTGTTTTAACAGATGGGTGTCAGTTGTACAAGATCAGATATGCCCTTTCCACAGTAATGTGTGATCTCTGAGTTATAACATGTAATTAGCAGTGAGTGGAAGGGGTATAACCCCATGATAAAAACATTGTTTTAATACTGCATGCTCTGAGGCTATGTGTCAGAGCCTACACATCGGGTTATCAATGTTACTTTTTCAATTATATTATGCTTATGTTCAGAACATCAATTTGTAGATGATTCATCAATACCTACACACACACACACATAAATATATATATATATATATATATATATATATATATATATATATATATATATATATATATATATATATATATATATATATATATATATATATAATGTGTGTGGGGGTGCATGCATGTGTAATATATAATATTCAGAGAGTGACAGAGTGTGTAGAACTAAAAAATTATAATACACTTAAAAATTACAGGTGCAATTTTAGAGATCATCTCATGAAAGTGGAACTTCATTTTTAAGAGCTATAAATCATTTCCCCTGATTGTGACCATTATCAATACTTTGCAATGCAAAATTACAACACAGCATAAGTCCATCAGGTCATTTTCTCCTTAGAATGCATATTGTGTTGATCATGTGGTCTCCTGAGATTAACCTGCTCTGCCCTGCAAGTTGTTTAAATACAGTCAATCCCATAAAGAAATATTTATGTGCAATTGATTCAAATGATGAATGGCTTGTTCCAACATTACTATTTGCCTATAAAATACACATCCCATAAGTTTATATAATCACATAACTGCAGTCAAATAAATCATATAGGAATCAACATTTAAAATATAACATACAACTTTACATAATTGCGTCATTTCAAAGAACAGCATTTTTAAATAAAAGAATAACAATGTGCCTTAACCCCACAAGATAGTCTTCATGCATCCATAAACTCCTTTACATAGAACAGCCTGGACACTCAGCGTTTTGGGCCCAGTAATACATACAGTCATAGCATGTATATAATTTGCCAAATTTCCCTAGCTGAAATCGTGTTTTGAGATCTTATAATTTGTTTTAATTCATTCATTTTATCAAAAAATCAATATACTACTTAACTCTACAATACCTTAAACATAAATAGTAGAACATACAGTATTATTCTCTGTGTACCTTTTATTTCTCTCCCCTGCACATTTATGCAAATGCAGGGTACCAATATCACTAGGTTAATCAGTCCAGATTTGTCAGATTTGAAGTATATGTACAGAGCATAAGGAGTATATTTAACATGACATCTACAGATGAGTGCCCCATATCCATGTGTAAATTTGTGCCATAACACATCACATGGACACAGTGCTGAATACAATCAGCTAACCATTGGCACATTTCCTGTATTATGTGAAGAATGTATGTAGGTTTATGGGTAAGTACACATAAGGCACTTTTGTATGCAAATCATACACACAGCAGACTAGTTTTTAACAGTAGTAAAGTTCCCATAAACACGGGTGCATCACTATCTAATACAAAGCATGTAATGTACTTATAGGTAAAATCATGCAAGCACACTACAATAGGTTTGATGGCTGCAAGACTATGATACAGCATTCCTGCATATGTGGGGGAATGGAAACAAGGAAATGCATGAGCAGAAAATAAAATGGCATATCATATCATGATAAATGGACATGTGCAACACACACACTTCCTTACTTGGCCTTAAGTGGCCTTATTACTAATGTGTGAAACATGTGACTGGGTCATGCAGCAATTTGCCACTGTATGTTGAAGAAAGGTCTCAACAGGGTAAAATGGCACACACAAAAATGCAGCAGTTTAGCAAATACATAAACCACTCAGCTGCAAGATATGTTGGTCCTAATGAGAGTCCACAAATGTAATGTGTACAGCCATGATGAGGAACTGTGCAACCCACGAGTAGGCAAGAGGGCAACATAAAGGCACACTGATATGAAGACTATATGCAGCTGATGTATGGCATTTGGTAGAATGCCTTGATTGTGAAATGTGCAAACTGAGGGGAAGCACAACCCACAGATGTGATCAAATACACAAGAGTCACAGATATGCACACAAATACAGGGGAGTAGGACAGTTGTAGACTATAATCATTCTGTCACTGATGCACAAATTACTCTGAGTACCACATCAGCACCATGTGTCCTTGAAGTGCATGAGATCCAACATACAGATAGCAGAAGCTTCAAATAAAAAATGTATTCATTAATACAACAGATTTGTGAAAAAGAGTATGTAGATCAGGAAAAGTTGATCTGTTTGGAAAAAGAAGCATCTGAGGAAGTGTGAAAATATAAACTACAAAACCTAGAGATTTTTTAAAAGTATAAAAAAGAAATATGGACATGGGAAAGAAAGAGAGATTTGTTATGGTGTAATATTTATGTAAAGGAGAAAGCCAAATTAATCAATATAAAGAAGGCAGCACCAAATATATTTGAAGAGAAATACAGGCAAAGGCATCCATATATGGAACATTTCACAATTAAAAAAATAATATCACAGAGAGGGAATGTAGAAAAGATTAGTAAAGTAGAAGTTAAAAAATGGAAGTTCACGTTATGAAATGCCTGCGAAGTGAAGGATTTGGTGTAGAAGGTCTAACACAGGTTACATCACAGCAGGATGGAGTGAGTCACCAAAGTAGGGAGAAACAGGAAGATCAGGAAACTTCTGAAGAAGAAATATGGAAATGGGAAAGAAAAGTCGATTTAATATGGTGTAATATTTATGCAAAGGAGAAATCAAAACTAACCAACACAAAAAGAGCAGCACCAAAGATATTTGAAGAGAAATACTGCCAAAGGAACCCAGACATGGAAAACTTTACAATACAAAAATAAGAAGACAAAAAGGAAAAGTAAAAAAGGAGATTAGTAATGGAGAAGTTAAAGAAATAGAAACTGAGGTTATGGAGTACCTGCAAAGTGAAGGATTCAATGTAGAAAATCTAACTCAGAAAGCACCACAACAGAATAGAGTAATGGATATCAAGATTAAGGGGAAACCAGTGGAACAGGAAACAATTGGTCATGTGCCATATAAATATATTTTGGAGTCTTCCACAGGAAATCAGTATAAATGTTCACTTGAAGCTAGACAGCAAGGGAAGGGACAGGAAACTGTGGAAACTCTGATGCAGTCAATGCTGAGGAGTCACAGACCAGTGAGTTCCCATATGATAGAGCAACGGATGACACAGGATGAAATTGAAAAGAATGTGGCATATGAAGATGCCATAGAACTTTCTACAACATGCCTGCAGGAAAAAGGAAAACAAAAAATGTGTCCTCAGTTTAGAAAAAAATGAGCTAAGAAAAGAGTTGCTTGATTTAATAGACATAGGTTCATAGGTTCATAGGTTCATAGGCTGGTACTAGGCTATCAGCCCTAGGGCCTATACAAGCCTAGCCATAACAATTCCCTGGCTATTTCTTCCCACACTATTCACTTCCCTGGACCCCTGTCTAGCAGGGTGACTGACATGATCCCCGGGGTGAATTTCCTTTCCCCATCCAATTGTCAAGGTTTCTTTTGAAGAGGGCCAAAGAGGAACTCTGCTTGACATGTATGGGCAATCTATTCCAGAGTCTGGGGAGACTCTGGGTCAGGAACCTATCCTTCCAGCATGTTTTGTTTATTGTGATGACAAGGTTTAGATCCCTGGAGTGTGTGGGTCTGTGGAATTGGGATTTCTTTAAATGTAGCATGTCCAACAGCTCTGGGTTTCACAAGACCTTGTATGTTAAGCAGAGATCGCCTCTGAGTAGACGATATGTGACAGAGTATAGCTGGAGTTTTTTAAGGCGGTCAGCATAGGGCATCTGCTTTAGGCCTGTGATTCTTTTAGTGAGGTATTTATGCGGCCTTTCCAGTTGTTGCAGATGTCTTGAGAGGTACATACCAAACGGGGCATTGCATTCTATAATGGGTATAATGAGGGATGAGTATAGTGAGACAATGACCTCCTTTTTTCTGGATGAAAAGCCCTTAGTGATAAGGTGTGCCACATAGAAGGATTTCCTGACTGTTGTGGTGATGTGGTTATCGAAGATGAGACCACTGTCCACCTGTGTCCCTAAGTCTCTTATCACACTTTCGGTGTTTAGTGTACTGCCACCTATATGGTAATTCATGGGTACATGTTTTTTTCCCAAAGGTGATAACTATACATTTCTTGGCATTGAGCTTGAGCCCATGGGTCTGGCACCAAGCATCTGTTTCTGTAAGGCCCTTTTGTAGAGTATACACATCATTTGGGGATTCATTAATGGCTCCCAGTTTACAGTCATCTGCAAACTTTGTTAGCCAGAGTCCCTTAGTGTTGGCCTGTACTTCAAAGAAGTAGATGCCAAACAAGAGTGGTCCCAGGACTGAACCCTGAGGTACTCCACTTGTCACTTGTCTGGAGCTGGATTTGGAATCGGCTACTTTTACAGTGTGGGTTCTATCAGTAAGCCAGTTAGCAACCCATTGGGTGACATAGGGATTAATGCCCAGCTTAGTAAGTTTATCTATGGTTCCAGAGTGGGGGATGATGTCAAAGGCCTTGGCAAGGTCTAGATAGGCTGTGTGGACCACCTTATCCTTGTCCATGGCTCTGGAGACTGATTTGCAGAAGTCAATCAGGTTCAGGTGACAAGATCGGCCCTTCATGAACCCAAACTGGGTGGGGTCCAGTGTTTGAAGGTTGCCAATGTCTTTGTTTATAAGTTCCATGATAATACGCTCCATGGCCTTGCAGATAAGGCTCGTCAGACTGATGAAACGGTAGTTTCCGGGATCCAAGGTGGATCCTCCCTTGTGGAGTGGGATAACTGTAACTCTGCACCACTCAGTGAGGTGAGGCTATGATTAAACATGACACTTAGATGAGATGCCAGTTCACATTGTAGTTCATGTACACAGCCTGGGATGTCTTCTGTTTCCATGGATGCTATATTCTTAACTTTGTAGAGTGAGTTTTTTACCTGTGTGGCCGTTATTACCGGAATTTGGCAATCTTCCGGTATTGAGCTGGGCCATTTAGGGGGTGAGACGGGGGTGAAGTTGGCACTGAATTGATCTGCCAAGATACTGGGAATATCCTTGGGATCAGTATATTTAATGCCATTCTGTTTTAGCTCAGAGCAGATCTGAGCATTGCCATTTAGATTCTTGACATAGTTATAGAATGCCTTGTGGTTGTCTTTGGAATCTTTGGCAATTTTATTTTCGTAACTTGCTTTGGAGGATTTTATGAGGGGATCTCAGTTTCTTACTGAGGCTTGTAAGGGAGTTTTTTGCATCCTGGGATTTTCCTCTTTTCTGCAACAGTTTCTTCCTTTTGTTGTAAAGTTTTTTTATGGCAGGGGACCACCAGACTGGCTTCCTTTTCTTTGGATGAGAGCATCTTGGTTCTATTTGGGATGGCACGATTCTTGCATGAGTGGATGTGCTCATACAGTGCCTTAGTGTAGGATACAGCAGTTTAACTTTCATTTTCCATCTGCATGGGTGTCATGAAGTTTGTCACTTCTGACTTGAGTAGCATGAAGTTGGCTTTGGATAAGTTTTTTATGGCGGTTTCCTTACTGGGGGGTGGGGGTGGGATGTGGATGTTAAGGGTGATTAGTGTATGGTCAGACCTGACTAACGAGGGGGTGACCATAGGTGTGGAGCATCAATTTCCCATGTTGGTAATGACCAGTTCTAGGATATTGGATCCCCCGGTGGGACTATGGATTTGTTGATCCAGGGCGTTGGAATTTATGAATTCCAAGAACCATTGGGCAAAGGTGTTGGTACATGAGTAGTTTTCCCAGTTAATGGCAGGGTAGTTAAAATTACCCAGTATTAGGGTGTTTGGTTCTATCTTAATATTTTCCAGTATGTTTAGAAAGGTGTAATGAGAATCTTGGGGTATGGTGGGGGATCTGTAGCAAGCTACAATTTGGATTGCAGTCTTACCTAGTGTTAGTTGCACCTGGAGAATTTCAGACGCATTGCGTTGGGAAACTAGCCTGGTGGTGTGAATATCCTTGGTGAATATTGACACTCCTCCACCTTTAGTTTTTCGGTCCTGGTTTGGTGGCTGAAAAGTGTGGTAAGAGTTGTAGCCTGGTATTGCAGAGGTGCTCTCTGGAGCATTGAACCAGGTCTCAGTTACTGCACAGATATCGATGTTCTCCATTTTTAGGAGTGCCTCGAGAGAGTGCATTTTGAGGTTTAGACTTTTAGCATTGAGTAGCATTACATTCAGATTTTGCATGCTTGTACCTGTTATGGCGGTGGTTTTGTCCTTTGAACTTTGCCTAAAACAGGCACTATAGGAGTGGTAAGAGCCTTAGCCAGTAACCTGAATCCCAGGGGCGACAGGTGCAGACCATCTCTGGCAAAACATCGTGGTCTGTCGATCATGTCGTCCCAGGCAGACAGATACTGGATCCCCTTTGAATGACACCAGAAGCTTAGACATATTAAGATCAATGAAAGAAATAGACTGCAGAAGGTCAATAAAACCCAAAAAGTTAGATGTTTGATAAAACAAATGAACACAGTAATTAGGACTGTCCATAGAGATCCATGTGATATAACAGAAGTAAACAGGATATGTTACTGTGCAGCTGAATTAATAACTGATAAAGTTTTACCACAAGAGCACAGGGCAGTGAGGGAGAAGAAGGGGAGAAATCGAATACCATCATGGAAGTATCGAATAGAGAAAAGTATAAAGCAAGTAAGACAAGAAGTGTCACTGTTAGAAGAATATAAAAGAGGGAACAGATCAACAAAAATACAAAGAAAGACAAATGTGATAAAAGCAATGTGCAGTATTAGAACAGCCCAGGATCTAGAATGCACTATAGAAAATAAACTAAATATCTTAGCACAGGTGGAAAAACTTAGAAGATGCGCAGATAAATATAAAGAAAAAGTACAAAATAAGCAACCTACTGATGACCCAAAAAGGTTTTGTAAAGAAATGGGAAACAAGGTAAAAGGAATTGAAAGACCACCAAAAAAAAGGAGAAATAGATACATTTTGGAGAAGCATCTATGAAGATCCTGTGGAACATAAAAAAGATGTTAAATGGATAGAAGTAAAAGAAAGAAGAAGTAGTTTAAAGGTACAGGATATGAAATGGGATGAAGTAACAGCCAGAGAGAGTGAAACAAAGTTAAGAAAAGCCTCTAATTGAAAAACCCCAGGCCCAGATTGCGCACCCTGAACAGACACCAACCTGGCTAACAAGAGGAAAAATAATGCTCCTACTTAAGAGTGAACCTGCATGCTACCTAAATATTATAGACCAATAACTTGCCTTCCAATGACTTGTAAATTATACATGGGAATTGATGCTGACAGAGTTTATAGTCATTTAGAAGAAAACTCAATTATGGCAGTAGAAGAAAAGGACAAGAAAAAAAAGTCATATGGAACAAAGGATCATCTGCTGTTAAATAAAGTCACAGTAGAGAGCTGTAAAGAGGGGAAGAACCTAAGTATGGCATGGATTGACTACAAAAAAGCATTTGATTGTATCCCACATTCTTGGATACAAGAGTGTTTAAAAATGTATAAGATACACCCTACACTGATCAACTACATTACATTGACCATGAAACAGTGGCATACTACTTTGCAATTAAGCCATGATAAATGACAAATTATTATCTCAGGGATAAAAATTCAAAGGAGGATATTTCAGGGTAACTCTCTTTCACCGCTGCTATTATGCCTTGCCCTTAACCCATTAAGCTGTCTACTTAACAGCTTAGGCCATGGCTACAATTTTACTCCTAGAAAAAAACAAAGTGTAAAGACTTCTCATCTTTTCATTGTCGATGATTTAAAACTGTATAGCTCATCAGATGAGAAACTGAAAGCACAACTGTAACTTGTCAGAACTATTTCAGATGATATAAGAATGTAATTTGGTCTTGATAAATGTGCAAAAGCAACATTTAAAGCGGGAAAACATCAGTTTATGTGAGAATTGATGAAGGATCAACAATAAAACATGAACAAATGTGAATAAAACTCAATAAGGAATATTTTAGAAGACTTAAATGAATCCTGAAAACAGTGTTGACGTCTAGGAACAAAATCCAAGCTATAAACCAATTTGGTCTTCCTATCCTAACTTACAGTTTTGGAGTGATTGACTGGCCTCAAAACGTGTTGGATAGATTAGATAGGAAAACAAGAAGGATGCTTCATGCTCACCAAATAATTTATAAAAGTTAGTGCATACCAAGATTATATTTTCCCCATTCCAAAGGAGGGATGGGCCTACTTGAAATTGATTACATGTATAGATCTGCAATGATGGGGCTCCGCACATATCTGCTGAATTCACAAGACCCACACATAGTGAAAGTTTTAAAACATGAGGAGAATAAATCTAAGGTGACTTCTCTGCTTAATCTAGCAGAAGCATATCAGCATCAAACAGGAATGGAAATCAAATCAGAAGTACATAAAAACCAGGCAGCAACTGAATGTGCCAAAAACACAAAAGAAAGAATATAAAGTGAAGGATCAAATGAGAAGGCAAGGAATGTGGAAAATGCATAAATGCAGTTGCAAGTATAGAAAACGTCTGGAAGAACCTCATGTTGATCAGGGGGGTCTATATTAGAACATCGAAGTTTCAAAACTTCGAATGTTCTAATATTGACCCCTATTCAGCGAAAGCTGAAAACATCGAACATACAGAACAGTGACTTTTTTTCCTAGGGAAAAAATTTGCTGTTCCAAAACACATGCACACAACAGAAGCACATCAAACAAACAGCAATCTACACACATACACCTAGAATCTTACACCTAACCCTACACCAAACTATACACACACCACTAACTATCCACTTACCTTAACCTAAACCCTAACCCTAAGGTCCGTCACTATCACACACTTACCTGACCCATGCCCTAATCCTAACTCACCTAACCTGCCCTAACCTTCACATCCACACAATCGCACACATACCTAACCTGTGCCCTAACCCTAACTCACCTAACCTGCCCTAACCCTCACATCCACACAATCTCACACATACCTAACCCGCACTCTAACCCTAACTAACCTAACCCGCACTCAATTGCACACTTACCTGAACCCGACCCGTAACTTTCCACCACAGTGCTAAAAATACCAAAGCAGCAGAAACGGACAACCAAATTCTTTCCCTAGGAAAAAATTTGGTTTTCTGTTGCTTTGATATTTTCAGCTTTCACTGAATAGGGATTGATATTAGAACATTCAAAGTTTTGAAACTTCGATGTTCTAATATAGACCCGATCAGGAATGAACACAGGAATGGTTAAGGAGAGGTGAATTCAAACCAAGAGATGAAAGGTTAATATTGGCAGCCCAAGATAGTGTGCTGCATACACAGTGATTTAAAAAGTCCATTGAATATGTGAGAGAAACAGACAAATGTATTTTTTTTTTAAACTGAATTGGAAACAGTCACATACCTCATTGCTGGTTGCGACATACTAATAACATAAGGACTGTATACTGAGAAGCATAATAATGTTGCAAGATTGTTGCACTGAGGATTGCGCAAATATTATGTTATTGAAGTGGCTGAAAAACACTGGAAACATGAGTCATGAAACATCATTGAAAATGAGGGTTTACATCACATGGGATCATCCATTACCAACAGTTCAAAAGACAGATGCTAGAAAACTGGATATAGTGGTCCATGAAAAGAAGATAAAAGTAGCACTGATCATTGAAATCACTGCACCCAGTGACTACAGTGTCTTAGATACAGAGAGAGACACAAAATCATAAAATACCAGGATCTGCAGGCAGAAACAAGAGCAATGTGGAAGAAAGATACCCAGACTGTCCCAATAGTAGTAGGAGCAATGGGCCTTATAGAAAATAATCTGCAATCATATTTAGATATGTTATCTACACATTTATCTCCATACGAGTTGCAGAAGGAGTCATTACTGGGCACATTGCTGGTGCTGCAAAAAGCACTTCTGGCTGATATTAAAGATTGAAACAATACTAATTTCATGAACTTTAATCATACTTTGACTTAGGAATGGGGTCCATTCCCATCATGGTATTAGAAACCCAAAAGACTTGGAGAAATTAAAAATAGCAGAAATGGGAGAAAAACACTCCCACATGAAGCACTGACAGCATTGCAAGTGCATCTGATTAGATGTGGGAAAAAAATAAAGGGAGATATAGCTTCTCAGGCTAGCCTACATGGTATGATACAATGCAGACATAGACAGCACCCTGATAACATTGCCATTCCACAGGTAAACATACACTGCCAACAGGATGGGTGATGTCAAGACAGGCATAAATCCATGGCAGCCAATTATGGATGTTGTCAACAATAACCCTAGTGCTCCTCAGCACAGATACAATAGAGATGCATACTTAAGTGATAACACTGTATTATGGTACATTAGGGTTGCCACCCCTCTGTTTTTTTTCTGGACTATCTGGAAATCAAACTGATTCTCCAGTAGTCTGGAAAACACTGTACAAACTCTGGTATTCTGTTTCAAAATGGAAACAGACTATCGAAGTTTGTAAATTGACTGATTTACTATGCTTTTTTTACAGAAAAGCATAGCAAATCAGCCGAAAGCAGGAAACAGGAACGAAAAAAGAAGGCGTTCCCCGCCGAGTGATGGCATTGTGCCATCACAAAATGGGCGTAATGTGGGTGGAAGAAGGGATGGAATGGGCTGGGTTACTGGTGACATGAGGGGTGTGGCTTTACTCCGGTTTTAGCCACGAAGGAAGGTGGCAACCCTATGGTACATATCAGTGGAAGCCACTGGTGCTGGACCAATCGCATCTACTGTGCTGTAGCACAGTGTATGTGTCAGCACTGTGTAACATGAAGAAAAATGCCTCCACATGACAATGTATTGGCCTGCAAAAACCTGTGGTTCTGGAATGCAAGTAAAACTGTTAAATGTTATTCACAGGACAAGAAGTTGGTATGACACAGGCAATGAGAGGCATATGCTATGTACAGCAAATGGTGACATGGCAAAAGATATTATGCAAACATGACTGTTATATGTCAAAAGGTACACAAATATGTGCCATTACATCACTAATGTTAAACTATATGGCTACCACATGCAAGGTACATTACACATTGGAGGAACACAAATATCATACTTAATCATCTGAGGCATCTTCCTGACAGGGCTAAAGCTTAAAGATAAGCTTTGGGGCAAGCTCCCAGAAAAAGTCACATATAGCATTGGTCATGTCTCTAAAAAAACTACTCCATCATGGCCTGCATCTGGTCACAGAACACCTCCTGAATGAACTCCTCATTCTGTTCCTGGAAACTGTCTCCTCCTGGTAGAGCACTGTGTTGCTGCTCTATTGGAATCACAGCACAGGAAGGTCACATGGTGACCCTTCCCATCAGTATTCCTCAAGCAGGGGTTGGGCATGTTTCCTCCAGTGCTGTCTGTCAATAGGAGACTTGTACATCATGGGTCATCTGTAAGATATGCTATAAAAAATTGCAAAATCCATGTAATTGACCATGCATTACCCTTATCACTGTGCAATATAACACTGTAATGCATGTGTGCCCTCTGTGCTGTTAATCACAACTTCACATTACTGCACCTATCAAACCTGTACAGCAAGATTTCTGAAGAGAATAACATTTAAATGGAGGGATAAGTCCCAAAATGTGTAACAACTTTTACATATCAATGAATAACTTAAAAAAGTTAATGTAAGAGCAGGTAAGCCAATGCCATGCATATCATGAAGGATATGAAGTATGAAGTATGAATCTCAGATGACTATCATGATTTAGTGATTACAACTCACAATCATTTGTGACAAATTGAATGCTTATGAAACATACACAAAAGATATGTGGAACATGTGGGCATTCTGTTAAATAATGGACACCTGATAAGTATGCAACTAACACATCAAACATTTATTTGTTACGCGTGGATATTGGATGTACATGTGACTGCAGGATATATAAATGTGTCATGGCTCATGTATATGGTTCCTCTACACATGATCAAAATTCCAAAAGGCCGACTTTCATATGGCCGAGACCGTATGATCAACTTTTGGAATTTTGAACACCTGTTACAAACAGGAACACAACACAAAAAATTACCAATGGGAAATCTTCCTGTTCTACGCTGTATGGAGATCTCTGTTCTATTCAGTCGAAATTCCAAAAGTCGATCGTATGTTATCTGCCATATAAAAGTCGGCCTTTTGGAATTTCGATCATCTGTAGGGGACCCATATATAGATAGATAGATAGATAGATAGATAGATAGATAGATCGATAGATAGATAGATAAATATATATATATATATATATATATATATATATATATATATATATATATATATATATATATTTATTTATATATATATGTATATATATATATATATATATATATATATATATATATATATATAGGTCTACCTGATAACGCCAAAAGCTGAGGAGAGCGACAATGAGATAACTGACACCAGAAGATCGACAACGGAGAAGACTGAAAGTTGAAAATCCCAACGCTAAGAACACTGAAATCTTAAGGTAAGTGTGCGATAGGGACGGACGTTAGGGTCAGGGTGCAGGTAAGGTAAGTGTCTGATAGTGACAGACTTAAGAGTTAGGGGTGGATTAAGTGAGTTAGGGTTAGAATGTGGGTAAGGTAAGTGTGCGATAGTGACGGATCTTAGGGTTAAGGTTTGGGTTAAGGTTAGTGCATAGATAGTTGTGTATGTAAGGTTTAGTGTAAGTTTGTAATGCATGTACATAGCAGTTTTTGAGCTGTAATGGATGTTTTATAGTGTTGCTGATTTACACACTGATGTTAGTTTTTTCACTGCGTAGACAAGGCAATGTTGTGTCTTTCGGCTTTTCCTGGTTAGGTCGCCACAGCGGAACTCCAGTCCGCTAATGATTGGTAGTTGATTTTTATGTGCCAAGTTACCAACCCTGACCCCCAACCTTCAACGAAGGTATGCCCATTCATGCATGTCTCCACGCAGAAGACGCTCTAGCTGAGAATTGAACCGGACAGCGTCTTACTGTGAGGTGACAACGCTACCGCAGCACCACCACCGCGATGCTTAGACAAGGCAATGAATGTGTTAAATTGGTTCGGTGATTAGTGTGCCTCATTGGCTGCTAGAATGTTTAAAGATGTGACTTGAGTTTTAATATTTTGGTCTGAAGAAGCGGATGTAGTCCATGAAAACCCTTACCTTGTTGTGTTGCTACTAAAGAGTGTTGTGTTGGAACCAGTTTGCCTTTTTCTTCACTAGGTTTGTAAGGTTGTTGGTGTGCTTGCGTTGTGTGTGTGTTTTTCAAAAAAGGTATTTGTTTTGTTGATTGTCGGGATTGTGGTTTGTCGGGCATGTGAAGTTTCATGTTTCTGAACTTTTGGTTTTGTGGTGTCGGTTATTTCATTGTCGGTGTTTTGGCATGTCGGCGTTATCAGGTAGACCCATATATAATGTATATATATATATATATATATATATATATATATATATATATATATATATTTATATATATGTATATACACACACGTACACACACACACATACACACACACACACATGTATATATATATATATATATATATATATATATATATATATATATATATATATAAAATGGAGAAATTGCCTACACATGGTCAGGACAGCAGGGTCATACACAATCATGCTTCAATATGCAAGTGAGGTCAGGTCATGCTACTTAAAGTACAGTAACAAGAAGACTGACATTGCCATATGCACTGGATATTATATATTATAGCACAGATGTGGAGGGCAGATGTCCACTGAATAATAACGTGCACATGGTGTGCAGTCAGGTACACACCAAATGCCCTGTACTTGTCGGTCTGGCACAGGGACAGTTAATGGCCAAGCAACCCAATGACAAGTGTAAGTGCATGTTACTACTGGGGTGGTGCATGTTGCATAACACCTGGTCTGAAACACAGTCATACATGTGTGTAGCAGTATACAATACCTGTTAGAAAACATAACCTAACTGGGCCTGTGACAAACTGAACCATTGGACTATGTTCAGGTCACAGTGGCATGACTATGTCTACTGTTGTTACAGACTTTGGAAGTGAAATTTTATAATGTAAATACTTCTTCTGTTAGCATGTCCTAATGATAAAGAAACAACATAATGGAAATAACTGCATGCATTAATGACGTGCCTGTACTTAAGGTAAGCTATGACCACAACACCTATATACCTTAAGGAAAATCTGTGATTTGAAAGTAATATACCCTCTCCACATACTGCTAAAACACTATAATATGACATGGGAAAATACCTCCAGGGCAAAGGCTTCCTACCCCTACAAGCTGTGCCATGCATCTACTAGTTATACCTCACCTACCAAAACAAAGAATTAAAAGTGGCAGCATTCGCTATACTAAAACAAGTATGCATAGTGTAGTACTTACACAAACACATATGCTATACAAACAAGGATGTCGTAACCTAACACAGTGCAGACACTTGAGACCAGTGAAGTAAACTTAACAACAAATTATCAAGTAAGAACCCAACAACAATCTACAACACCTGGGAAGTGCACACAAGCCTTGAAACTGTTCTCTATCACTAAATGCCATGTTACCAAAATTAAAGTAATGTTGTGAACAAAGGAAGTACTTTCATGTATATGTAGCAAAAGAAAGACAGTGACATATTATGTGTACAACCAAAGATGCCAATTGTGCTTTTGTTGAAATAACACTGTGTAGAAAATGCAGGTAGCATTTACTTTATCCATGAGATGCATATGATATGACATTGCTTTTGTTTTACTGGGCATTACTAGTTGCTTTAAACTGTTGAATTTTGCTATACTTTGTCAGTGCCACACAGCACTTTTCTGATGTTGGTGATATCTTCCAGGCTAAGGATTCTAGTGAGCACACTACCAACATACTATTTCCACCCAAGTTTTCCAATGCTATTTTTTATGGTTGTTACTGTGCTAACTGCTTAAATAAAACTGCATTATGTAGTCTTCCTCTTTCAGATGCAGTTCTGAGGTTCCTTAACATCCAACTGTATTTATGAGGTTTTTGTAACCAGAGTTCCAATTTTCACAACCACTGTTTAAAGCATTACCTGTATTTTTTTCTAGGCACTATAACTGAAATCCTGCTTTCCATATATGTATTTCTAGGCTGGTCTCTATTATACCTGTTTTGTTACTTACAGCAAATGTACTATTGTTAACTGAAGAGGACAGTGCAGTTGCTATAGAGTGCATTTTGTAAAGTATTTTTACTTGCTAAACAGTATTCTATTTACTGCCTCACGTCTACTAAAGCTGCTTTGGTTGTAGAGCAAAATTTAATTAAGTTAACTGATTTTTAATGTGCTGTTGTGTTTTTATTCTTAAACTGGTATACACTCCCTTAAAGGCCTAACAATAACAAATGTCTATTGATTGTATTTTGTAAAATGATTTACCGCATATAGTGTGTTCTACTTCTGCCTCATTTCTGACACTTCTGTTGTACTACTCTCACTTCTCCTAGAGCCTTCTACTTTCCCTTCTCTCCCTCCCCCTTATCTCTGTTGTTGCTTCACTCCCTCATAGCCCTTTTTATTAACAACCCTGTCTCCTATCCTCCCTGTGTAGTTCTGCTATTACTGGTCTGAGACAGTCTCAGTGATACTATATCTCCTGTCCTACATGCCTGCAAAAAAACATTTCCTAACATTTTCCCCTCTTACAGCTGCTATTCTCAAATTCCCAGTGAGCACACCTGACCAACTAAACCTGCTTAATTGGCTCTCCCACCCCTTTGCAGCTTCCTCATGGCAAGAAATACAAGAATTCAAGTATTACCTGCAGGGAAACTATTAGTTTCAGTGATCTTCCTGGTGCAGTAGGCAAGTTTATATGTAGTGAAACACTTTAATGCTTATTTGATGAGTGGCACGCTCATTAACTCAAACAAATATTGTTGGACTCCCCTCCCCCTTCCCCTGAACTTTCTCCCTCCATTCCTCTTCTCTCTTTCTTGCAACTGTTAACACCAAGAGCTGTAGCAAATGTTAGGTTGCTATTTCATGCATAAGTTTTTATCTCAAGGAACTGCCTTCTCTTAACTGTTCCACTGCCTTGCAGCAGACATTGCCAACTGATTGTTTCTGCTGTGGCCTGGCAAAGTGTCTCAAAATTTCTGCCTGCTCCGTTCATCCTCGCTTTACTTAGGCTCACTCTGCTCCCCTACCCCCATTTCCACCCATCCCCACATCACTTACATTTTTAACTAACCGTCTTAACACCACCCTCCCTGATCCCCAACTTCCTGTATTCCCCAACCAGTCACACACTGCCCCTCTTAAAATAACCCCTCCCTCCTCTTGACTCACTACACCTAACTCCTCCCACCCTTGTTCACTGCTCTCATCCCCCCTCCTCTAGCTGACTATTACCCTACACCTTCCCTCTATCAAGCATCTACCCCCTTTCATATTCTCGTCATACTCCAATATGGTCCTCCCTCTCTTCTTACCCTTCCTTCTTCTTCTCCTAAGCAACCTCACTTCCTACCACATTCAGCTAAACCTACTCCCCTTTTCTCCTACCTCCTCTCACAACACAATCAAAACCAGTAGCCTCTACACCTTTCCTTTTACTCCCTCATTCTTCTCTTGTACCAAATTTAATCTCCCCAAAATCAAACAAATCAAACTGTCTCCAAGATTCCCCAATTTCCACAGAACTAAACATAAATTTCACTCACTGTACCCCTATACATCACTTCTCTCCCTCCCACTAAGCATCCTTTAACTCTCAGGCAACATTCACCCAAACCCTGGTCCACAATCTAATTCATCAAGTCCTACCTATACCTCACAAACTCTTCAGCAGGTACCTAAACCTAGTCTCAAACATCTCTCTTTCTATTCAGTCAACATCCATAGCATTCTCAACAAGATAACTGAATTCCACACCTGAATAACCCAGTACTCACCCAACATAGTTAGCCTCTCTGAAACATGGCTCAAACCACATAATGTTGACAAAGAATTTCTCCCCCTGACTACAACATTCATAAACCTGGACAGAATGCAGAAAAAAGGTGGAGGTGCTTCCATTATGTACTCTCATCTTCTATGCATATATCCCCCAATGAACTCCCCTCTCTTTTCACCCACCTGAACTCATTATTGCCAACTGCAAACTCATCAGTTATAAAACTCTACAGAGAGTCACCATCTATATACTCCATGGAGAGAACATACCCCTATTGGAACAAATCCTACAGTGGATGTTTGACAATATACATAATGAAACAATAATACTAGGTGATGTTAACATCAATTGGCTCACCCTCATCTCTAATTCTCCCACCACCAGCATAAACCTATATGGATACACCCAACTTATCTCTTCACCTACTTTTCTTCATAAACCCACAAATACCTGCTCTATCTTGGATTGGACACTTGTCTCTAAGCCTGACCTCTATCACTACCTTGAATTCCTACCACACTCAACCAGTGAACACTCCCCTATACGTGTCCAAAGATTCTCCCCCACTTCTCTAAACCTCATAAATTTAAAGAGTGCGGAATGCTAACTAACTTCAACCAAGATACATTCAGTAAGTCTCTGTATGCTAATGACTGGTCTTTCCTCTTTTCCCTACCTCTAGATGAAGCTATCCTTTAGTTCAATTCCATCTTCCTAAACATTGTAAACTTCCTTGCCCCTCCAAGAACTGTCAGAATCAAATCATGGTGTTCCCCTTGGCTCTCTAACTCTACTCAGTCTCTTATCCATAACAGAGATTGTGCCTGGAAACTCTGGACTAAGAACAAATCTCCCACACACTACTAACAATATAGGGAACTCCAAAATTTAACCGATAAACACACAAACTCTGACAAAAAAAAACTATTTCCTCTCACCCCAATATGCTGAGCCCAGGAACCCTATAACATTTTGGAATGCTCTCAACAAAATTCTCCACCCAGGAAATCATTCAACTCCCAACCCCTACCTCAATAACACACCCCTTGAAATGCTTCAGTTTTCAATTCATACTTCATAGATTCCATCAGCATACTTATGCAAACTGTCCACCCAACCAGCTTCACAACCCCTACCACCCTGCAACTGCAAAAGAGTCATTTCTCACTAAAACACATTCAATCCAACTACATCAAAAGTCTTATCAAACTTAAACCAGGTTCCCCTTCAGCTGGCAACCTGCCGCCTCTCTTGTAAGAGCTGCTGCTGACTCCAGAGCATATCCTGTCTCCATCCTCATAAACCACTCAGTTAGTGAATCCACTGTTCCTGCCCTCTGGAAAAGTTCCACACTATATCTATTCACAAAGGTAGAAATTCTGTTGACATCTCTAATTATCAACCTATTGCCATACCATCTCCCCTCCAAAATTCTTGAGCACTGTGTTTATAAACAAATCTCAGCTTATCTTACTCAAGAGAACTTAACTACCTCTACTCAACATGGCTTCTGCCTCCACCACAGCACCACTACTTCACTTATTGCCTTTACTAACTCCATCTCCCTAGCTACAAACAATGATAAACTAGTGTCCTGCATATTTTTAGATCTCTCCAAAGCCTTTGAGACTGTCTTTCACCCCATCCTCCTCTCCAAACTCTTTCAACTCAACCTCTCCTCAGCAACTATCTTCTGGTTCAATAGCTACCTCACAAACAGACTGCAATCTGTAAAATGGCTCTCTGCTCTTTCTCCTTTCTGTCCCATCAAAATGGACATCCCTCAGGGCTCTATTTTAGGCCCCCACATTTTTAACAATTTTACTAACCAACTTCACACATCCTGTCCTCAGTCTTTCCTCATACAATATGTAGATGACTCCACCATCATTTCTATCATTGCCAGTCCCTCTGACCTACTAACCCTGACACAAACATCTTTCAACCTCACTGAAACATGGCTTAATAACAAGCAACTCATACTAAACCCTAAAAAGACAAAACTTCTCTTCCTCCCAAAATCCATTTACCATCTCAAATCATCATTCTCCATCTCTTCCCTCAACAACACTGCGATCATAGCTGAATTACACACTAAACTGCTTGGAGTAATTGTGGACGATCAACTAAAATGTGACCTTCAGGTATTTAACTGCATCAAGAAAACCCACCAAAAGCTTGGTTTACTCTATAGAAACAAAAGGTTCCTCACACCCTATTCCAGGGTCTCACTAGCCCAAGCTTGCCTTCTCCCCAACCTCTTTTACAGCTCTCAAATTTGAACCAACTTACAATCTTCACTACTTTCCAAACTTGAAGCCACCTACAACAAAGCTGCTAGATTTGCAGCCGACCTGCCCTCAGGATCACACCACTGTCATGCTCTCCAGACACTCAGGTGGCTAGAGTTAAGTAACCAACTCTTATTCACCCAACTTCTCATTATCCATACTATTTTGAATAAACCCTTATCTTGCCCTAGCATTTCCTTACTTGTCTCCCTCTATAAGCCCCCTTGATCCCTCAGAAGCTCTGACCAATGTCTGTTACAAATTCACAAACCTAAAAAATATATTGGACAGAATCTCTACAGCTACTTCCCTGCTGTTGCATGGAACAAGCTCCCCATGAACCTAAGAAACATTTCCTACATCCACAAATTCAAGAGAACTCTCAAAAGTTGCCTAAATAGCACATGGATTTACCTCTGTAATTATTCCACATGTACCCACCCCTTTCTCTATCACTAGCGTCTCTATTCCTCCCTTCCCTATTACCATAACTCACTTAACTGCTCTGTATTGTACATATACCCTCTGAAGATAACCCAGTGTGTTATGTAAATTCATTCAAATGTTTTATTGTATATTTCTTTGCTTTCAAGTATAATGCCTCTTACTATATTTTACTTTGGAGTTTTATCTACACTTGCTTAACTGTTTTATTATAAATATTTCACTGTATTCATCTTCAGTTTTGTAATTTTTTTTTTTTTTGCTTACTTGTACTGTAAAGCTTTTCTCCCCGGGCCTCCTCTGAAAAACAACTTTTGCTCAGATGGAGTATCCCAGTTAACAAATGTCAAATAAATAAATATACATATTCTTAAGCATTTACTCTAAGCTACGGGGAGGGGAGTATTGTAGAATGTGTGATGGCTAAGAATATGTTTCACCTGCTTTCAGTGAGTACACGAATGGTAAAAGATGCAGTTCTCCATACCTCCATCCCTTCTCTGCTACTCAAGTCTACACATATGTTCCATTATCATTTGTTGTTTCCTGGCCATGTTTTCCTCTGCAATTAAAAACAAGGGAAAGAGACAGGTTAACACATATGAAGAAAACAGCAGAAATCATTAATAAAATAAGCAGGCTATAGAAAAAATTATAGACTGAGTCAGATATTTGTTATTGGGTTTGGCTTTTAAATTGCTCACACCAATGTTTAATTGCCATCAGCAGTAAGGCACATGCAGCTAATGGGCTACAAGGTAACCATTTCAGTCAGTGCAACACTTACACCTTTGATGCCCAACAGCATGCATTCTGGAGAGCACACACATCACTGTGGCTGTCTTTGTTTCATTTGCAATGTAGCATTGTTACACAAATACTTATCATGCACTGTACTCCTGCTGCTGACACCTGGATTTGAGCACATATATTTACAATGCGGTACACTTAAGTTAAGACTGCTACTTGTTTCATCACAAATAGTACCATGGAAAAGTTATGAACTATTCATGCTTTAAGTAATCCTCACACAATCATATGAGGATTACAAATGTAATATATAGATGCATGTGTAACTGACAGGAATGAATAGGTGTAAGTATGTGTTTTTCTGTAAGCATGTGGCCATATTCCTATTCATGTATTACATGGAAATAGATGGGTGTGTGTGTGTGTGTGTGTGTGTGTGTGTGTGTATGACAGCTCAAGCAAGCAATCATCTGTTTCAAGCCATGCACAGGTGTCCCATAGATGGTAATGTAAAAGGCATCAGTGATGTGCTGTATGTGTCCATCCAGACTTGTGGACACATTTACAATGTGTGGAATGCAGAAAGAGAATCCCACATATCACAAAGAACATTGCACATAAAATGATATTAGATTACAGTGTTGACATGTCAAATCAATACTACTCCAAGAGAAAAGAAATGTATGTATATTTGAGGCAATAGAGGATTCAGACTGTGAGGAGTGGCAGTTGGTGCAAAGGGTTAAAGCTAAAATCTATACTTCATGTCGTACAAGGTTTTATGCCCTCTGCCCTCATTTGCCTACTTTGTGAAACTGACCAATTCACTTAACCAGGCAGTGTTTAGGAGTTGCTAGTAACATGGGCAAGGCTGCTCAGTGGTCCCCTGGGCTGCTACTATTGAAAGAACTGACTGACATTTATGTTCAGAGCTGGCAGATTGGACATAACCTGCTGTGGTGCAATGTCAGTCATCAGATATGAGGCAAATCCATAAGCCAGACTAGAACTAGGAAGTTTTAATTATTTAACATCCACAAGGGTGTGATGTCTATCTTATGAGCCAGATACTAAGTATCAGTCTGATTTTATTATGTGCCAATATAACAGCAGCACAAGTACATTGGTAAACATGTGGGTGCATATCGATACACAATATGTTGCCAGTTTGCCTACAGCTGACACATTGCAATCAACACTATGGAATATGTAAAGTATATGCATGCAGAGGTGCTTCAGAAACATGTATAGCACTGGCAGTTTCACAAATTCATCGCCTACGCTACTTTCATAATATGTGCTAATTTTAATCATGCTCCTGGCCCTAACCCTTCACATTACATAAAAAAAACTCATTCCGTAACACTACCACTAAATAATACAGGCTTAGACACACGCACACATACACACACATACACACACACACACACACACACACACACACACACACACACACACACACACAGGAACACACACACGCACCAGCATATATATATAATATATATATATATATATATATATATTTATATATATATATATATATATATATTTATATAATATGTATATATATATATATATATATATAGATAGATAGATAGATATAAATAGATATATACATATAGATATGTATATTTTATACACACACCATTAAATCTATCATTTCACCTAACTGTAGCCCACAAACTGTCACACAAGCACTAAATCTATTCCCTTCCCTAACCCTTAACATATTATAACCTGTAAACTTTCACACATACACACACACACACAAAATCACCTGATATAAAACCCATTTACTTGTTATGACAAAGCACACATCCAACAAAATGAACACTTGATAAACAGAACATTCAGATAATAATAATTCAATAATCCTGTAATTCATTCTGTTGTGCAAATAAAATCACTGCTACAACTGTGTGCCTTTATTACTAAGAAAAGCAAATATTATTAACTCATCTATACTTATTTGAGGTGGATTATGCAGAATGAAAACCTTTTAAATAATAAAAATATTCGCAGCCTTCCAATGTTATGAAGGATATGCCAATTAATTAATGAACCCTCAGCATGACTATAGTGATTGCATTCGCAAGTATGTACATTTTATTTCTGCAGACACTTCAGCACAACTGGGCTACAGTGAACACTTTTAATGACACAGAAGATCACTTGTAGGATTACAACAGTGTCCACAGCATACTCTTAATTAAATGTATGACATAATCACTTTGAGAAGTATATTGGGCTTGTAGTCCTAATAGAAAAATTAAATGCAATCTGCTTTGTCTAATATAGTAACTCAGTAGTTACACAGCCAACACAGCATATTTACTTCTGTCATCTCAGTCACAGCAAAAGAAATAATAAAAAAACACCAAAGCAGGGAATTTAAGTCTAGAAAGTTAATGCTACACACTAGCAAGGACAAGGGTCTTACCTGTTGAACCATATAAATTATGTTGAAATATTCTTATTGTACATTCTGTCACTCTAGTCACAGTTAATGTTAAAAAGGAATATCTATCTATCTATCTATCTATCTATCTATCTATCTATCTATCTATCTATCTATCTTATATATGTATATCATTCTCAGAGTATACCCGACATATACTGGATATTGCTGAAACACGGAGTCATACGTGGCCTACACTTTCATCAGGGAGACACATTAGCAGGTAACAGCTTTCTCAGTGCACACGCCAGTGCAATTCCAAAATATTCTATTTTAATGAACCTTATTAATTATGGTGGGAACAACATAACCCTACCCACACTGCTATTAACTCCCCAAACTCCTCTCTGATCACACGCTGGATCTCTGATCCCATGTAGGCTTGGTAATCTGAAAGGGTACTTTTAACTGTAGAATCTTACTTGATATATTTTCTTCTCTTACCAATGTATAACCGACATTGTCTTTTTACCTATGTTCTATATCTTATTTTACCTGGAGTGTTTTATTAATTTCTTGTTATATTACTATGCTCAGCATACATGATGAAACCTGTTTTATGTATTATGCTGGATGCACTGTATTTGTATAACTTGATGCCGGAGCTTTTTTCCCTGGGCCTCTGCTGAAAATGGATCTGGTCCAGTCAGAATTTCCTGGTTAACAAATGTAAAATAAATAAATAAATGTTCAAGCTGCTCAGACCTCAGTGGTGTGCAGAAGCAGTACAGTCCATGAACATGTCCAGAGGTATGAAAGTTGACTATTCATTTTCTTTTTTATTACAAAAGAATTTACCTTTATTTAGTAGTAATAATATTTAGTAGTAATAATTTACTTATGTTGCATTTTCAACATGTTCCTTAAAAAAAGTTATTCACTGAGATAGCTCCTGCTATACAGATGTGAAAATCATAACATAATAAATACCTGCATTTATGTCTTCTGTTTGGACAGTCTTTTCAAACAATTGTTACAGCTTGCAGTGCAGTAACATAAAATTATTTTTTTGAATGTCTCTATATGTTGCCCTCAGACTGATTACTCACTGCAGATATCCTTAACTTGTAAACAAATTTAAAATGGCATCCTGTGAAATTCTGATCATGTATGAGACTTGCATGGACATTATCCTGTGTATGTCACTTCATATGTGTACATTTTGGGTCACCCTTTCATGTGTCTGCAAAGCTTTATCTGTATTAATTGTACCTTTATGGTGCATTGCCTTCAGCTTTACATTGCTGTATATAGATGGTGATAGGCTGTCTGAGCTGAATCGCATATAACTGTCACAGAAGAAGGAATGTCTGCATTTGTCAGAATATATATCAGAAGCACTATAGCCATGCTGTTGTGGCAATGTACTTATGGGACTTCCAATGGACTAGGGTTCCCCATTTTGGGATTTAAATCCACAACTTCTCATTGTCTGATGGTTTCTTGCATATGTCATTTTGAATACTTAACTGTGTGTAATTTTTTACATTTTGTTTACTAATCAGCTGCCTATTGAAATGTCACCACTCATAATGCCAAGTGCCAACACACCAAAAAAAGAAAGACAATGCAGGCGAAGCATTAACGGTGAACATTGCTCTTTTCCTTTAAACTTTGTTTATTATACCAAATCCCAGATCACCATACCATGGAGAAAAGGAAATATTCTAATAAATTATCATTTTGGTCTTTGCATATACAAGTAATGTTTTTTGGCTATTCAGTCTCATTATTTGTGGACTTTTTGAAGTAGGTCCTGACATTTCAAACAGTTACCCACATTAATATGCTATGTTTTATTTCCAGTGACATAACATGCATAAGTAGTATGAACAATGATTTCCCTATTCCTATCAGCGCACCCCACAAGGTATATTAGCATTAAGTGACATAACACTACAAATCTTCTCATGTGTACCTAACTTTCCCTTATAGTTATGCATAAGTGACATACCACTACATATCTTGTGCATGCATATCTAGCTTTCCCCTATAATTATGCATTGGTTACAGTTAGCACACGTAGTTTTACAATCTCAGCACATGCGCTTATGTTTCTGTAAATGTGTTTGTGTTGTACATGAAACGAGAGCATCACAGCTCAAAAGAATGAAATGATAATCCATGCTATTTGGAGGATGACAGCTATTTCCTGGGCAGCCTTGCAGATACTGTGTGAAGAAACCTTACCTGGGAGGATATATCCTGCAGGGACAGTGTTGTCGGTAGACATGAATGGAAACCCAGGACCTCTCATCATCACTGCAGCAACACAATTCTTCATGCTGCATCATATGTCAGGTGGTGCAGATGGTAGTAAGATGCCACTGGAGCTGGGCTTCCTGCATTAATAGAGTTGCAGGAGTTTCCTGCATCACACCATCATCTCTGCCAAAATGGCCGTATACTAGGTGGCAGTATTGAGGTTGGCCAACCTAGACACCGAGGTATGACATTTATTAACCTGCCTCACATTTACTACAGTAGTACAAATGGTAGTAGAGACTAACATAAGTTATATGCCTTGTTTTTTTCACCTACACACTCTGCTAGAACAGCTACTGCATCATCAACATGTCAGGTGAGTGCATTTCTTGGACTAGCTTGATATTTACATGTCTTGCAGTATATGGCCTTCTCATCCTCTCAAACTTTTGAGACCAAGATTAGGTGCATATAGCATTAAGTATGTGTACAGTAAAGAGGACTGCCTGTTTTTTTAAGTATTTTAACTTATGTTTTCTTATTTGAATATGTAATGTGTGCTTGTATTTCTTTATCTATCATTTCAGCTTCTCCACTTCCTACTTCCTCCCAGGACTCTTCCACTGATCCTGATGCAAGACATGATATAGTACAGATATGTAGCATAGCAGATGACACACAGGGCTTTGTATTTGAAGTTTCTTTGTACAACCCCTGTGGTGACAGTCTTTTGACCTAATATATTTCCCCTTACAGAGATGGCAGTGAATTTAGCTAATATGCAGGTAGCAGAGCATCAGCTACTAGTCATGATGACATTCTTGGCTAACCATCCCTGAATGAGTCTGACTGTTAAGGTGACACAGCTCCATAGTGGGCAGCAGATGTACACCAAACAGAACATACTCAGGTGGAACAGATCCATAGCCATGTCTCTGAAGGTGTATGACTGCTGTGACAGACACATAATTGGCCACAGAACCACTGTGGCAGATAGATTCATGCACTTGCTCATGCAAATGATATCATAGCATATCACAAATGGTACTACATAGGAGTAAGAGGCACAGGAATGGTATGGTCTTGGCAGCACTCACTGAACATACAGATAGTGTGGCATTAATTGCATTCTCTGTAGAGCAACTTGCCTCTGCTGTGTTTGAGCACTGATACAATACTACCCAGGCCATGTATGACTTGACACATTTTATCAGTATCAATGGAAACACAAAAAACGATATTTGCCAGGTAAAGCACCCTCAATGTAGAAGACCACAAATGCAAAAGAAATCAGAGGTGTGCACCATGAATTGTAGTGATGAAGCACTGTCCAAGTAAACAAAAATCTCAATCCAGATGAATGAAAATCCAAAATTTAATCCAAAATTTAATGTAGTAAAACCATACAGACGAATAGATAGACTGCAGTGGTGAGCGCTTTCACGTTGTAATCAACGCTTCATCAGACATCAAATGCAGTAACTAACAGCTCTTATACACATCAAATGACATCATTGTCTCATTCAAATGGACAAATCAAATACAAGGAATAATTAAAAAGCTAATTAAGAGCATCAACAACCTATAATAAAAAAAGAAACACATAAAATTAATAAAATTAATGCCTTAGTGGTCTATTGGTGAGGAAGGGTTTTAATGTCAATCTGTCATTCAGCCCAAATCTGTGGGCTTGTAATTTTAGTATCCATTTCCCTTCCCTCTCTTCAGTGCGGCTCCTGACATTGCCCAATCTACCTCCTTTATTAACCAGTTCCAGTACCTTGAATTTGAAGTTATGTGAGGAACCATTGTCTAAAATATGCTTTGCCAAAGCATTGGTGGTATTGGCTTTCTCAATTGCATAGACATGTTCCCTCATAGGTCCTAGTCGTCATGCCGACATAAAACAATTTACATAACTGGCACTCTGCAACATAAACCAGATTGACAGATCTACAATCAGCATAGAATTTAGACACATACCTGCATCCAGTAAAGGGATGTATGAAGCAATCGGAAACAGCTATATATCTACATTGGTTGCAAGAATGACAGGGATGTGTACCATTCTTGCTTAATGCCCTAGAATCCGTTGGCTTCCTGTCATAGCAAAGCAACCTATTTAGTGACTGTAAATTCCTGTATGCTACATGAGGTCTAGTATCTACCAAGTTCCTTATTCCTTCATCAATCATTAACAACTTCCAATTGTTATTAAGAACTTGTAAAACATGACTGTTTTTGTTAGTGAAGGGAATAATAATCCTATTGATGGAACATGTATTCCTCTCAGAACCAGATAGAGGGTGTGTATGGGTTCTCTTGATAAGGGGAGCCCCTCGACCAGGTCTAAGGTGGTCTCCTAGTGAAATGTTCTTGTGTACCTTGTTTTTATTGTATCCTCTGTCAATGAAATTGCTGGCTAATTGCATCTTCTGACTGTCATACACGGTGTCCTGAGTGGTCAGCCTGGACACCCTCAGGATCTGGTTGGTCACTATGTTCTCATGGACATGCCTAGGATGTGGATTGAGATTTTTGTTTACCTGGACAGTGCTCCGTCACTACAGTTCATGGTGCACACCTCTGATTTCTTTTACATTTTATCAGTATGCCATCATTGGATAGGAGGAGACCTCCTCTTCCATACCCTGTCTATGGCACCTGGTCATCCATAGTACTTGTGCTGCAATGTGCACATAGAGCTGTTGCTGGTCACCATGCTCAGATGCAAAATGATAATTAGTAAAGCATGGCACCTGCCAATGTACTGACCTCAATGTATTCCACCATATATGAGGCACAACCACTAAATGGGTCTATATTACCTTATCGAATGATGAAAAGAGCGAATGCTCTTTCATCAATCCGAAAAGGTCGAAACCCCTAAAGAGCAAAGACAAGGACCATTGATTTTTTTATCAGGGAAATAAATTGGTGGGCCATCTTTGGGGCTTTGCCATTTCCTCCACTATGATGCGATCTCAGAGTTGGTATATTTAAGTAGGGAGTTATGGAGGACACAGTTCCCCCACATTGGTGGATGTGGGGAGCAAAGCCTCCCAGTTCATTTTGTGTTTGAATTTTTTTGCTTGTTTTTTATTTTTTTTATTTATTTTTTTTTTTTTGCGGAAAAAAATCTGGGAAAAATCTGGTAAAAACCTTGGGAAAAAATCACTGTCCTATGTCTTTGCTCTTTAGGGGTTTCAACCTTTTCGGATCGATAAAAGAGCGTTTGCTCTTTTCATCATTTGATAAGGTTATATAGACCCCACTAGATCTATGGCACCATACCATATGGCTGTAGTTTCCTAGTATGACAGAGGCAGCGACGGCATGGGATGAGTCATCAGCATGGGTATCCTCATCTATCTCAGTGTTACCATACCAGGTGTCCCAGTGTGTGTGTGTTGTTTCCCTTCCCTGTGACAATGATGCATGTTGTGTTGACTAAAGCACACTGTGCATGTTTGACAACTCTGATGCCAGAGAAACACTTCTTTTCTATTGTTTTCTTCAGAGTGTGTTACCTTATTTTTACTGTCACATACATTGTTCACAGGTTTAATATCTAATGATAATCTGTCATGATATTCTAAAGCACAGGATATAGTCTGATATTAATAATTACTCAAATAGCATGTTCCACAGTCCACTACAATTGTATTTCTTCCACACATCACAGTCATTCATGTTGTAATTGTTGTTGTTATGAAAATCTTTGCTAATGAACATGTCCCTATTGTTTGCCACAACTACACATGTATACATGGTATGGCATATATGTGTTTGTCATGACATGTTTTTCTGTATGTACTACCAATGAGTAATCTTCACATCAGTGTAACACATACATCCCACTGTGCAAGAGCACATGCTTATGCTGCTAGTATTCCTATTTACATATGATGCAATGTACAAATGGGATCCCTATGTGGTGTTGTACATTCACCAACAAGCAAAATACTCTTTTATTCCTGACTTGTATGTTATTCCTCACAGGTGGCTTGTATAACATTTTGAGACACTGCAGTTATGGGTAAAAGTGTAACATCATGTATTATTTAGGTGTCTCCATGGCAATCACATATATGTTGCCTTTGGAGGTTATGGAATTCCTAGTATGTGCATCTTCTGCTAATACAGTAATCCACATTGTACATGTCTTGCATGATGTCTGCACATTTCAGGTGTTGCCTTGACATGGTGTGCAACATGCAGTATGGCAACAGTTCTGGCACATCATGAAGATAGTGCATTATGTGAGTTATGTGTTACTGTCACACATCACTGCTGCCATCTTATTTGGGTTCTGATGTGCTACTTACACTCATCGGATTTCCAAAGAACCAACCACCCACCCATATAACAATGACACTGACCACATGTAGGACATACACAAACATGTATATCTACAGTAGTTTCTGTTTATGAGTTAATTTCCTACATATGTAACAATAGTGCACTTCAGTGCAGACAACCTCATGCATTTCTTCTATCTGTCATGACATGGTATGTATCTGATGTGGAAAGACACAATTTGGATAATTTGATTATATGTTTGATGTTCCCATACATAAGTCACATAGGAATGAATGTGCGTATCATGGGTGGTGTAGCTATACAGTCACAGATGGGTAAACGTCACATGCTGATCTTTGTCCATATGTGCATATGGTGTGTCATGACTCAGAACCAGACATTTGTTGTGTTGCCATATATGGTCACAGCTTTTGTCTTCCCTAGCATCCTCCTGAGCATCTTATGAAGCATGCAATTACCTCTAGTCAGACATCTGGGATCCCTAAGGTAGATCACCCACACCTAAGGCTGGCAGACCCCTGTGTTTAGATGTAATCATACAGTACAGCGTGACACACACAGTGACTATCTGTGCGACTTTTTGTGTTGTGTACTGCAGTGTACCCTCAAATGTGTCCAGACATATGAATCTTGCTTTCAACACAACCAAACACTCATTCACTGGTGCTCAGAGATGCAGTGTGCTCTATCAACTGCATCCGCAGCTGGTGTAGAAGAGAATCTGAATGGCATCATGGTATAAGGTTCCAACAAATAATCATAATTACCTGTTGGTGTGTGTGTGTGTGTGTGTGTGTGTGTGTGTGTGTGTGTGTGTGTGTGTGTGTGTGTGTGTGTGTGTGTGTGTGTGTGTGTGTGTGTGTGTGTGTGTGTGTGTGTGTATATATATATATATATATATATATATATATATATATGGGTCTACCTGATAATGCCGACACGCCAAAACACCAACAACGAAATAACCAACACCACAAAACCGAAAGTTCAAAAACACGAAACTTCACATGCCCGACAAACCGCAATCCCGACAATCAACAAAACAAATACCTTTTCTGAAAAACACACACACAACACAAGCACACCAACAACCTTACAAACCTACACTAAACCTTACATACAGAACTATCTATACGCTAACCTTAACCCAAACCCTAACCCTAAGGTCCATCTCTATCGCACACCTACCTTACCCACACCCTAACCTAACTCACTTAATCCGCCCCTAACCCTTAAGCCTGTCACTATCACACACTTAACTTACCCGCACCCTAACCCTAACTCACTTAATCTGCCCCTAACCCTTAAGTCTATCACTATCACACACATACCTTACCTGCACCTTGACCCTAACATTCATCCCTATCGCACACTTACCTTAACATGTCGGTGTTCTCAGCATCGGGATTTTCAACTTTTGGTCTTCTCCATTGTCGATCATCTGGTGTCGGTTATCTCGTTGTCGTTCTTCTCAGCTTTTGGTGTTATCAGGTAGACCTATATATATATATATATATATATATATATATATATATATAGATAGATAGATATATGGACAGAATATTGGCATGGCTGCATCACATAGTATTAGAACAACTGTTCTTATACAGGTATAATTACCAAGTAGTAGCCCTTTTGGGATATCACTGTCTCAGAACAGTGCCCTTATGATACTTCTGCTCTAATTGCAGCAGCATACACACCTGGCTTTACTGCCATCAGTTTAATGATAAAGCCATTGTGAAGCACATTTCCTGACAAATTAGTGATGGCCACACCTTACTATTCTGCACCCTCTCCATATGTGGGCTTTAACTGGTACATGGGTACAATTAATGTATCAAGGGCAAGGAGAAAATTGGTTATGGCATAACATCGTTCCTTGGCAATTTCGTGTTCTTGCAATGTAATTGAGAACTGGAAAAAGTCATCCACCTTGCTGCACAGGTACTACCATGAATTCTCATAGTAAATGACTATCAGATATCTGAAAAACTCATATGATATCAGTCACATTCCACTGAAATGTCAAAAAAGCAAATATACCAAGATCCAGACATGCACTGGAACAGGGCTACCCCTTCAAGCTGCATGAGTCCATCTGGGCTGCACACAGCCCACAAACAGCCTGCACCAGTTCCCTGTCTAGTCAGTACCTATTATTTCCTGGTCAGAGAGTGGGCTTAACTGCATCTTGGTTTGCCACTGTGATGGATTTCCACAGATGTCTGGATGTATTTCCAGATCATTCTTCAACATCAACTATATCCAGCCTTCCATGATGCATTCACTGCATTCTCCATTATTCTAAGTAATTCTGTTAAATCCACAGTGAAATAATACAACTTCACAATGAAATGTATATATAGTCTGTGGAAAGAAAATGTGACTTCTGCTGTAAGCTTGCAGAAAAGTAATGGACTACTCAGCCAACCAGTTTTACTGTGTGGTTCTAATATTGTATTTTGGAATTAGGCGTATTTACACTGAGTCTGGAATTATCCTACACTATGCTCATTAGCAAATATGCAGCCCTTCAACTTGTTTTTGTTCTCTCATCTGCATGACCTCTTTCAGTGTGCTGCACTGCATGCAACTTTCATTTGGAATCCGCCTAGCATATCATGCAAAAGATTTGCAAAAACGAATTTAACATCTATACCCGGCACTTACATTACTTTAATCTTTTGGTAAACAACTTAGTCCTGCCTTGCCAGCAACCCTTAAAATGAACAGTCCATAAGGTTATAACATCTAGTAACAACCTTTATATGAATCACATGAAAAAGCAACATTTGAAATATAATATATTGCTTTAGGCACTTGCATATTGTCAATTTTTAGCACATAAAAATTGTAGCATGCATCACCTTTCTCCGAGGTGCTCTGTTGCAAGAATAAGTTTCTTAGCATAGAAACAGCCTTAACTTACAGTATTTGGTCAATAAAACACCTGCAATTAAAACATGCATAACATGTGAAAACAGTATGCTAAATATCTTACGTAGATACTACTGTTCAGGATCTAATAATGTCTTTAGTACATCATTTTGCCAGAAACCTAATATGCAGCTTCATTCTGCAACATCATAAAGTAAATACTGCATTGCTTTATATAACATTTTTTTTAAATAAACACTACTCAAATACCTCCTTCTTTTAACAAATAACTGACACCATTGAATTAGGCTAGACACTGATACTTGCCCTTTCTATAGCAAAATGTTTTACTGATTCCAGCTGCAGCTATGACTCAATTAATAACTTCTCTGAGTCCCTACTAAGCAAGATCCTGTGCAGTCTTACTCTCCTCATTGCATTAATTTATCATAAGCAGTTTAAGTGCAATAATATATTGGTACCAAAATCTTTGCTTTCTCTCACATTTTCTCCAATGTATTTAGCAGTCTGTCCAGTTTGGGCCAACTTATATCATTCCTCATAGCCTGTTTTAATCATTGTTTTTGACTGCTTGTTTTCTTCCTGTCATCTGTTTTCCTTGGATCTCATTGATCTCTATGGCATAAGGGCCACTTAGGGTGCCATCTTCATTGGAAACTAAGCAAACTTTGTCAGTTCAAATTATATTAATTTTTAACGCAACTCACCACATAATGTCAATTTATATCAAGGGAATAACCCTTGCACATCTTTCTCTCTGTATTACATCTTTAAATTTTAGACTAGTTGAGAATATAATTAGACAAGGGAGTTATGTAACATGACAATACACCAAAAAAATTTACTAAGAACATATTTGGCACCAGTAAAACTTGGGTGGGCAATACCAACTAAATCATGCATTCATAGTTACAATAATAAAGGAACTTGGATGCATTTGTATTGATCATGTCCCAGGATACAACCATACGTGGCATACTCATCCAATCTTTTTTTCATTGTATGTTTTCTGAGCTGTTTTAATGCATTAAAATAACTCTAAGTGCCTCCTATAAAATGCTAATATGTTTTTCCTCAAATTGGAAGATAGTGGGGCCTGACATATTAGCATGATCTTGTTTTAGTGCTTTCTTCACTCCCTGCTATAATAACTTTCCAGTTCTCTTTATATTAGTAATTCTACACATAAGGAAGTGATGATGTCCCCATAGCTCAATAAGATACAGTTGCAACAGTGTGAGTCACAGGCATCACCTTCTGTAGCCAGAGTGCTCATATTTTATTCCTGCATGACGATCACAAACATTTTTGTCAAACCCTGTCACAAGCCATTCTGAGCAATTATACAGCTCTATCCAAACAAGGCTACTGAATTCCAAGCTTTTGTAAGGTTTGTTATTTTGTAGTTTTGTACTCCACATCTTAACACCCTGTTCAGTCTCAGCCTCTCCACAGGATATGTGCCCATAGAATGGCGCACGGCAATGGTGGTCCCGCTACACAAGGGTGGGGCCACGACTGACCCTGGGAACTACCGCCCAATAAGCCTGACCAGTCTGATCTGTAAGGCTATGGAGCGAATCATTATGGAACTCATAAATGGAGAGATTGGGAACCTCCGGTCACTGGACCCCACACAGTTCGGCTTCGTCAAGGGCAGATCATGCGTCCTGATCCTGGTGGATTTCTTTGAGACAGTTACTCAGGCTATAGATAAGGGAAAGGAGGTACACACAGCTTACCTTGACCTTGCTGAAGCATTTGACACCATTCGCCATTCAGGTATTATTGATAAGCTCACCAGTCTGGGCATAAACCCTTACGTCACAAGATGGATCGCAAACTGGCTCTCAGACAGATCACATAAAGTAAGAGTAGCGGGATCTATGTCCAAATCCAGACCAGTAACATGTGGTGTGCCTCAGGGCTCTGTCCTGGGGCTCCTCCTGTTTGGCATATACTTCTCAGAAGTACAGGCAAGCACGGAAGGGCTGTGGCTGACTAAGTTTGTTGACAGCTGCAAACTGGGTGCTATAATAGATTCTCCGGCCGACATGGAGATCCTGCAGAAGGGCCTAAATGAGACTGATGCATGGTGTCAAAGCCATGGTCTCATGCAAAAAAATGCGTAGTAACCCCCTTTGGAAAAAACAGAGTACCTGCAAACTACAACATAGGATGTAATCCTCTTAAATCTGAAGAAGAAATAAGGGATCTAGGGACCCAAGTAGATAGTCAGCTTTTCTTTGATAACCATGTTGCCAAAGTGGTTAGAAAATCCTTCTATGTGACCCATCTGATCACGAAAGGGTTTGCATCAAGATCTAAGGATGTAATGGTGCCCCTCTACTCTTCTCTCATCAGACCCATTATTGAGTACAATGCACCAATTGGAATATACCTGGCTAGACATCTGCAGCAGCTGGAGAGACCACAGAGGTACCTAAACAAGAGGATTACTGGCTCCAAACAGTTGCCCTGTGCAGCACAATTGAAAAAGCTAAGACTGTTCTCTGTTGCATATCGCTTTCTCAGAGGCGATCTCTGTCTAACGTACAGAGCCATGTCCAACCCAGAATTGTTGAACATGCTCCATCTTAGCAAAACCAAATCTACTCGAGCTACACGCTCTAGGGATATAAACCTCAACACAACAATGAATAGAACATGCTGGAGGGATAGATTCCCTTCACAGAGACTTCCCTTACTATGGAACAGGGTCCCGATCTACATAAGACAGAGCCCCTCACTATCACTCTTCAAGAGGAGCCTTTATGAGTGGATGCGTAACAGAAAGTTCACACTGGGGATCACACCAACAGCACTACTAGATAGGGGCCAAGGGTACTAGCTGCTAGTAAAAGGGTCTAGGGAACTACTAAAGGGGCGGTGAATACTGCACAACGTGGCTGGGCTAATATAAGCCTTCTGGCAGATAGCCCATTACCAACCTATGAACCTATGAACCTATAAATGATACAGCCAACTATTAGGATTGCCATCTTTTTTACATGGCCAAAGTTGAAACTTGGGATTGTGGAGGGCAAACCATGCCTTCATCAGTTTCATCTTATGACCAAGATAAAGAGTCTGTGATGCGTAATGTTGGTTGCTTATACTAGTTCTGTGACATTTAGAGTAAAGTCTGAAATATTTTTTCTTGTAATGCATCAGCGCCTTTACAATTTTTCATATTCTCAAAACACTAATTGCAAAACACTATTAAGTACATTCTTAAAAGTATTGGGAAATCATATGTCATTTTATGTAATTAATGAAAATCTGATGAAAAAGGATAAGAACAAATCTCTGATATTATATCCCGCATTTACATATGGCCATAATGTCCCAGAAAGAGAGACAGAGAGAAAAAGACACATACACATGCATGCCACACACACACACATACACGCACACGCACACACACACACACACACACACACACACACACACACACACACACACACACACACACACATATACGTATATATACATACCTTCTTAGTCTGCATTTAACTTAGAATAAAAACTCCTCCTTGTCAGTGGGTGAATGAAACATGTACTATTGTTTATATATTCACAAGCCCTACACTTTCCCCAAGGACTAGTGCCATCTTAACTAACATCAACTCTACATTGCCATTCATAACAGCAGACTACACAACCAGAAATTTAGTTCATTTGGCAAGGTGTGTTGTTTTTCCCTACTTCTATGTTGGGAAAACTAATTGAATATTAAAAGAACAAATTATGCAGCACTGATACATTATCTGCAGAAGAGATTCTTTGAATGCTCTAGTGAAACACATTGATGGGGATGGAGGGGAACATGTTTTTAAATTTTTTGTTTTACAAGTGTTGTCTGAAGATTTGCATGGAGGAGGTTTTGCTAATAACTGAACAGACAAAAGCTATCTGGATTTTTCATGTTACAAGCTCATAAAGAATATGGACTAAGTGGTGTGGTGACTTGAAAGCTGGTTCTCAAGGCTAGAGGGCTATGTCATTGATTCACTTAGACTTGTACTGTTTTTATTGCATTCAACTGAGTTGATTGTTTTATTGATTAATTGTTTTTACTAGTATATACAGTGGTTCTAGTGCTTGGTTGTTTTATGGTGTGATGAAGTATCATATTCAATACTGTTTGATTAAATCTTTTGGTTTTACTGAAGCAGTGCTGACTGGTTCTCTGTGTTTGCTTGAAAAATTAACATAATTAAATACGTTTAAATGCATGTAAATGTATACAATATTTATGTGTGAATGTTTGCTATATGTAGATTGAGGTTCATTGACATAGGGTTTGCTTAATGTCATTATTTATAAAGTGAAGATAAATAGATAATGTATAAAGATTAGAAAATTTCTTTAAAGAAGATTTAAGGGAGGTAAGTGGCATGAGTAGTTATGGAGGATTATTACGCTGACATAGGTTGATAGAGAATAAAATTAGTTAAGACGGTATGCATCCATTCTATAGCAGAGTTGATAAAAGTCATTACAATAAGGGCAAGAGATTTTGTAGACAGTAACATGTTGTTACAGTTTATATCCTGTGGCATGGCAGATTTTTATTTTTGGCAGTAATAGTATTGTAGCTTAGTCAAGTAAGTTTTTAATTTTTGAAAAAAACAAATTATTATTTACTTGTTCTGATTCCTGGTGGGAAGAGTTCCATGGTTTCATCATGTAGGTAGAGTAGATGGACTTGCCTGAGTGGTTCAGTTATTTATTTATATTTAGAAGGTTTGGACTATGCCTTTTAGAGCAGGATATTTGTGTGGTATGTGTGTTTTGTGGTGGATTATATTAAGTTGCATGAGCGTAAGATTATTGTGTAATTCTGGCCAGCTGAATTTATTTAAAGCTTGGCAATAATGTGTTCAGCTTGACAAGTTTGCTGCATATTTGGCTACGTTATTATAAGTTTGCTGTAGCCTGTGAATTTGCAATATTTATAAGTTTATTATCAGGGAGGAGGCAGAGGCTAACATGGAAGGTAGGGGCATGGCTGCTGTCCTCTGTAAAGCTTATTCTGTTAAATATGGCTTAGCCTTATATAGCGCTCACAGATTTTTGTTTGTCTTACATATTATGTCGTCATTGTGCTCATCAAAGTCCAATTGTTGATCAATATTTGCACCTAGATGTTTTGGTTGAGGTACAGACTCTAGGATATTGTTTCATAAGGAGCTGCTTTTGAAATCTGTGGTTTTGAGTTGCTCTGTGTGTGGGATAAATGGCATAAATTTAGATATTAGAATTGAGTAGTAGTTGGAGGTGTTTTAGATAGTTCTCAAGGTTTATGCGGTGTTTGTTCTGTAAATTCTTGCAGCTGAATATGAATTTTAGCAGATCATATAATGGTCAAATCATCAGCATATTGTATCATGGAACAAATGGTACTTTTTTGTACATTATTAGTGAATATATTAATCAAGAGATTACTCATCGTGGATCTCTGTGGGACATCAATTTGAATGGGTTATAGGGATGAGCATAACTGCTGCCATTGCACACAATGAGTTTTAGCAAGAAGGTGGATACAAAAGCAGTGAAGCATGGTTTTACTGATATCTACATTAGCTAGTATGTAAAGGAGTAGGTTATGTGAGACAGGATCAAATGCTTTTGACAGGTCTAAAACGTTGTAGCTATTAGAAAAACCTGTTTTTTTCTGTTTATTTATTAAATTATAGAAGATAAGTAAAGCAGTTTTGGTACTATATCCTGGCCAAAGAAATATGCCATGTGTGGGCAAAAGCATGGACATCGTATTTATGTGAGTAATGATGTGCATGTGAATGGCTTTTTTCCTAAAAGCTTAGATATGGGTGGCAGAATAGCTATGGGCTTATTTTATTTTACATTTGTTTACTGGGGTAGTACATTGATCTGATTAAAACTGACCATTTGCAAGTACTGCCCAGGTGAATTAACTCACAAAGAAAGGGTGGAATATGAAGGTCAGTTAGGAAGGTTAGGTGAGGAAGCAAGCACAGACATACAGGACAAACAAGACAGGCAATAATAGTGTTGGACACAAAATGTTGGGGAGACCATGACATGGGGTACGTAGGGGACATCAGAGATGCACCCAAGTCAAGGATAAGAACAGTGAGAATCTAGTCTTCATGCTCATAACTGTTACCACTCTCTCCTGTCTCAGTTTCCTGTGTCAGTGGTCAATGTGGCATCATCTTGGCAATAAAACAAAGTACCTCTTCTACACAGCTGATTTGGGCACTGAGACTCCTTTCAGTTATAAACTCCACCAACCCTGTCAGCATTTGGTGGGTGACAAAATCACCACCTCCACTAATACTACTCATGGAGGGTACCAGTGGATCGGCTACCAGGGCAGAGCTACCTGATACAGATAGAGCAGGTAGGGCAGGGGGTGTGGAGATGCTGTCATCTTGGGACCATGAAGTGCTGGATGTCAGTGCTGCAACCTGTGGAGGGATAGAGGCCTGATTTGCAGTACTCTGTCTACATCTCTGTGCTGAGTTTTTGTAAGCAGAAATGTATGACAAGAGAACATTTTTAAGCCATATAAAATATCCACCCCAAACAAAAATGAGAGAGAAGGAGTGGGGTGAGACAAAAAAGAGAGAGAATTTGATCCATGGCATATCATATGACTATATGATTTCAGAAAATACACAGTTATGGCTATCCAATATATACACCTTTGCCACATTCAGGTATGATGGGAAGGTCTTATTCTGTTGTACCATTAATCATTTGCACTGCTATGATATCAGAGATACAACTATTTATTACAGATATTGCCATATTGCATACAATTGCAATAGTAATTACACTAACACTAAGAACTGAGGCATACATTCCCCATGCCTCCCTGAGGGGAGTTAACCTTTCATGGTGCATCTCCCTGTTTGTTGCAATGTCTTCAGCAGCTGTACAATAGAGAAGATTAGAGAAGAACAAACATGACAGCATAGTGAATAACAGAGATGGCTATATCCTGCATCATTTAATGATGATGGCTCAGTATACTTACACAACTAGGGGATGTCAGCAGTTCTAATTTCATCCTCCAATCAGCTAAGGGGGTCCTACTTGTGTCATTTCAGGTCACTATAATGGTGACGATAATTTTCTCCAGTGTGTGGGATGCCAGTTGCTAATCTGTTCTAAGCCTTATTCTTATAGACTCAGTATAGTCCCCCTGTAGCAGCCTATGGCTGTAACACTTCACAAGGAGAGACACAAAAATTCTGGACTTCTCAACACCCCATTTCTGTGCTCTAAATGCAGCACTATCATCTCCCACATCAATCATGCCTGCAGATATCAAGCAACATGTCTGAATTGGCATCAAATTCTAGTTAGTATGCGAACATGCACAACCATGCCAACTGCATTTGTGTGATGGAAAACACAGAGAGACATTGGCAAACAAAGAAGACGGTATTTTATCAAACAATGAAGGTGTGAAATATGGCACTGAGATTTTCATGTGTGATACTCAACTTATGCACATGTTTTCAGATGGTCAACACTGCCATGCTTAATGGCTTGGCTTGCTATCCTTGTTGCTTTTGGAGGTTAAAAAGGATGACTTGGCACATAATTTTCTGAAATTACACACTGTAAAAAGTTAGTTAACAGATGGTAGGAATCAAACATAAGAAATAAATAATGTGTACATTTCAAGCACAGTGATTACTTATCAGTACTACAGGATAACTCCCTTTCAATCATGTTCATTACAGATAAACTGTCTTCAGTATGAATGGAGATATACTTCAGATAGACCTGTGTATGTGTGACTTTTGGAAGACCAGTGAAATGCATTCCCACAAAAGAGGCAGTACTGTTGTTTGTAAATGTATGTCAGCTGGATAGACTTCCGTGAGCTGATTAATACAAGTTGGGGTATGATATATACATACTTCACTACATATACTGTCCTAAATCCAGAGTTGGTCTATGTAAGGAGAGAAGATGATTTTAACTTAAGTATTCTGCCCATCCAAGATATGCAAGTGCATTTGTATTTCATTATCATAATTATCCTACTTAAACAATTGCACACTCATTTATCTGAGTTTCATAACTAAACCATTAATGAGATATGCTACTTACAAAAATCTATTTATCAAAGCATTATTGAGTCATTTCTCACAATAAAAACATAATTATGATAGCCATTTATATGTAGAGTTACCTTCTTAATCAAAGTGTTCTTAGAAATTGCATTCTGACACCATTGTAAAAATAACTACAACTAGGATTTGAACTCTTTACTACCTGTGTTCTATTTCTAAAAAGCCCATGCACTTATTCCTTGTGCCACACAGACAGGGTCACAAGAGGTGGATGTTCTCCACTCAGCACTGTATGTCCATGCATTGCTGCTAAGACTATTGACGCTACAGAAGGCTGTCCAAATAAAAATGTTCACTTTTTTCTTAAGCAGTTAAACTTGATTGTGTGCTACTCAGCAGTGAGCAATTGCAAGAAACAGAAAAAAAGTGTATGAAGTACTATTAAAAGTATGTCATAAATCTGAGATCATTTTCACACTCCCTTCACACAGTATGGATTTGAACTCCAAAGCAACTCTGTTGTGGGTAAAAAGTCACTGCATTTTCAGCTTCTGTCAGAGAATGAGGTATACATCATATGCACATCACTCACTCTTTAGAGATAATGTGCAGCAATGAAAAAAATGCTCTAAAGGAAATTATAGAAATGAAATTGTTCACTCTTTCCTTCAACTGTGAGCTCTGTTTGCACTCTGCTAAGCAGTACTGAAATTACACAGGCAAAAAACAAATATAACTATTTATATTCCATACAAACCCAGCATCCTCTTTAATGATTGTTTTTAAAGCATTTCTTTTGACCCATATGCTACACTAGCACGTATAGGCAAAGTAGAATTTCTTCTCTTACTGTTGTTTAGCATGGTCTAGCAAAGCACACTTGTACCACTCTAAAATGCGCTACTGACAGCATGCCAATTTACATTTCTCAGTTTGTACCTTGGGCAGTGGACTCTCATTCACTGTTTCACATGTAAAATTAAATTGTCAGTACTACCAAATATAAGGGAATAATAATAGAAATGCAGATTTGTGAACTGTTCAAGATCTCTGTGTGTTACAACCTGATAAAATGCTCAGGGAATATACTTTAACTTTGTCAGACGGCACACTATCTGGATTTGAACCTTAAGTTTGGTGCAATAACAACACACACTCAGTTGTGTTTCTTATCTCTGTTTGCCACCAACACAAGGTCAAAAAATGCTCCTTTCTCATTTGTTTGTAAATGTCCAGATCAAATGTGATATTGACAAATACTTTACACTAATAATAACCAATACCATATTAATGTCAGGTTGCCAACACTGCCAGCTATTTCTTCTCTTTATTTTCTGAGCATCTTCCTCTTGTCTGAGTTTTGCTAAAGAAATGCAATGTCATGGGCAGTTATTTGCATTTTTGTTTCAATGTGTAATATAGCTGATCAGCATGTTAGGCACATTTTAAGCAGAGAGTGGACAGTGTGCTCTTAATACAAGAATATCAGTGTTGTTGAGGTTGTTCTCATAGCTCTCAGGGTGCTCACATTTTTCATTTTAAGTTTACTCTGCATGATGCACACAGAAAGCAGTGTCTGTTCAGTATTTCTTGTTGTTGTAATCAGAGCAATCAGTATCACTAGCAAGCCATTAGCAGCTAACAATTGTCATTGCTCCTCTCAGCAGTCCTGGGGCATGTGCTTACATGTGTATATTTTGAATATATTTCAATATGCAACTGAAAAAAATAATTTTGATAAGTATGCAATTTTAAAAATTCACTACTGTATATATGTCACTTCTTGCTGTGCCTTCAAAATTACTATGGCTACATCAGAATACTGTGTTATCATTTGCTCTTGGAATTTCAACCATTTACTGCAGATAGCTGTATTGTATTTATTATCAACTTCAAGGGGCTGTGCATGTGTAGCTAACACAGGAGTTAGGCTGCTCAGATATCCTGTGGCGACCTCCACAACAGTGGAGAGACAAATGGAAACTGTCTGGGCAGCTGGACTTTGAATGTTTGCCTAGTTATTGATAATCCTGCCATCCAGCAGTCATTTACACAACTGCTGTCATTATTACAGAAATTATAACAGACTGGATGTAATGCTAATGTATTAATGTGTTTTTCTTGTGGTGGTGGGGCTCCTTTAGCTTGTGTAGTTCAAAATGAACACTGTGTGTCCAATTGCCTTGTGCTGAGGATAGATGCACTGATTTTGTTTGAGGAGAATGCTTTCTGTTTGTGCTACAAATGTGTTTTTTTTCTGTTTCATGTCATACAGGATTATGTCACCCAGACAATCTGATCCACACAAGCCACCACTGAGTGATGCAGAGAATGAGGTCATCACCGAAGCCTTGCATGACTATGGATCCTTCCTGCTTGACAGAGGCAGAGGTGAGATGTCTGCCAGAAAAAGCATATGGCAGCAGGTGGTTGTTGACATAAACACAGTAGGCAACCACAACAGAAACTGTAATTAGGTACATCAACATGCCACAGATATGATTACAATAGCATGAAGGAGGGCAGCTGGGAGCACAAGAACAGATGGCTATGCTGTGGGGGTGTTCTTGCTACAGATCCACCACTCACTGAAAATGAGCACTTTCTGTCCACTGTCAGAGGTCCAGACAGCTCAACAGAGGATCCATGCTGACTCCTTGATATTGGTGTTAATGTGGACAACAGGCTAAGTATGTCCCAAGAAGAAATTACAGATATGCTATACATATATGTATATATATATATATATATATATATATATATATATATATATATATATATATATATATATATAGCATGTATTGCCATTCATTATATGCTACTACATTTACATCTGAAAACATCAAGATGCATAACTTAGAAGGGAAAAGAGTCCAACAGAGATCAGAGATTGTGTTGATGGGAATTGTCAGTCTGATTGGTTCTGAAATATTTCTTAAGGAGAAGATAGTTAGAGCATTATTGTCTTGTCCTTGTGTCATTTGCATTGTGATGCTTGTTAGCCTTCTTTCCACTGCCTTCCCCTTTTCCAGGGACATCAGAATTACCATATGAAAGACCACCTGCACATGGTAAGCACAAACTTTCTTTGATTAGTAATAACCATTGCTTAGGTGTAAGTCTAGGGAGAGAGTAAAAAGTACTGCAGTCCTTTAACATTTGAAATTGTTTAACGTAAGTGTGTAGAACAAGGTTTAGATGACTTCCTCTCATTATTTCTCTCCTTGCTTTCATTGATTATTACCACAGCTGATCCTGATAGTGGCAGTGCCGAACTTGTACCTCCTGATGTCAAAGTATTGGTAGCCTCTGATGATGATGGTGGTGATATAGAGGCACAGTCAGGGGGTGCAGAGCTTCATTCTGACACTGAGGTTGTGACTCACACATCCACTGGCCTTATTCTGGACACATTCAGTATGCCTTTGCATGTCCATTCCACTGCGTAATCAGATATAGGACAGGTTGAGGGTGACACAGTTAATCAGGGTGGTGTGGTTATTCCAATTACAAAGCTAGTTGAGTCTGTCCATATCCATCATGAGGCTATGGCACCATACAGCAGGGATACTAGAGGAGCTGGACAAGGCCTAATGTCCACTCTCATCCTGATATTGTTATCTCATTACAAACCACCAGTTGTATGTATAGGGCCATCATGGAGGCAAAGGTATGTTCTACCCGGGCCTCAGAATAGATTGTGCAAGTCCTAAACATGGCACATTCTGACATGCATGACTGCCTCAACAGTGTTGGTGACTCATCGGATTGGATGAGTGGCACATTGGATCAGGCAGTGTTTGTGATGGAACATCTGCTGGGGAAGAGCTGACATCCACATGTCTGCAGATCTGCAACATCCTCTGGTGTTAGCCAACATGGCTGTGCCAGATCCTGCCCCTGTAATGGCATTACTTCCACTGCTCCATCACTGATTGAGGAGTCCACACCCAGATATGGTTGGCTATGGGGTCACGGCCCTGGCCATAGTTATGAAGACAGCTAGTCTAGCAAACATCTTTCACATTCAGGAAGCACTCCCACTTCAAATTGGGGACGTGGAAGTGGCAGTGCAACTACTGGCAGAGGCAGTTTCCATATTTGGGAATGACAACACTGAACCGACAACTCCACCATGCATGACTCACACCACTCTGACATACCTTGACATTACTGCAATTATTAGTTGTGAGCTTTGGGGCTGTCTGTAACTGACTATCCATGCACAGACATTACATGGGTAAGTAAAGTTTGTGCACATCGGATGGCATCACTTTCATATTTGTATGTGCTTAGGTTGTTATATGTAGTTCTTCTCTGGTGAGTGTGTGTGCTGTCATTTGCCTCTTAGCTGCTGAATGCGTACACTAACCTTTTTGTCTTAGGTGGTGAGTGTGTGTGTGTGTGTGTGTGTGTGTGTGTGTGTGTGTGTGTGTGTGTGTGTGTGTGTGTGTGTGTGTGTGTGTGTGTGTGTGTGTGTGCGCTATCCTTTGCCTCTTCACCAGGACAAGTGCATATTGTTCATGCCTTCATCTGCCAGATTCCTCTGCCGTTGGTGGTTCTCCCTCAGAATCCTTGTCTGTATGTGCTGGAGGTACTGGCCCTGCCTGTGGTCCAGAAATGTGTGGTCCTGGGACTTTCTGTCCCTGTTGCAGCTGTTTCCTCAAGATAATATTGTGCAACATGGCACAGAATGTGAGAATTTCTGTACAGGTATCTAGGTCATACTGCAGGGCACCCCCAATGAGTCTAGACAGCAGAACCTTGACTTCAGCATGCCAAACACATGCTCTGTGATATTTCTAGTCTGAGTGTGGGCATCACTGTAACCTTCTTCTGTGGTTGTGTGTACATTTCTGATGGATGTCATAATCTATGGTTTCAGTGCATAACCTGCATCTCCTAGTAGATGGACTTGTGGAACATCACCCCTAGCAAACCTTGTGTAAAACTATTAGGTATGCTATATGCATGAGTCATGGTAACTGCCTGGGTTACCTGCATGCACACATTGAGGATGACTCCCTGGGCATAACAGACAACCTGCAGTTGAATGAGAGGAACCCATTCCTGTTGATGTATGTCCTTCGCTGTTTACCAGGTGGAGCTTTTATTTCTATGTGAGTGCTGTCTGTGGCTCCCAAGACTTCAGGAAAGTGGGCTACAGCATAAAATTATTGCATTGTTCTTGCTGTCTCCTCTGGTGTGCATCGAAAATAGATATACTCCCTTGCATGATCTAGCATAATATTAAGATATTGGTGCAATATTCTGGAGGCTGAGCCCTGTGACTCCCATCATATATCCCCTGCGGGTCTGTGTAATATACCATTAACCAATATCCTTAATGCTACACATACCTTAGTTTCCACAGGTATAGGTTCTCCTTGATCTCCTCTGGGTCTGAGTTGGGGGCAACAGAAGTTGCAGATTTCCTGTAGTGTTTCCCTGTCAACCTTGTATTTCTCTACTATTTCAATGTCATGTAGACCATAATAAGTTAAACGGGGTCTGAGCACCCTTCTTCTGCTAGGATGAGGTCTAGCAGCAGCAGCATAAATTTGAGTCTTTTGCATATACACTTGCAACCATTAACATTGCTTTATTTGCTAAGTGTGATGGTGGCTGTATTCCAATAGGTTTTGGAGTTCATGGCAAAGGGTGCAGCATCTCTACATGATTTCTTTATAGCTTCCTGAATGGTTCTACCATCTTGGATTGGTTAATTAGCATGTAATTCAGTTGACTATGCCTTTATTAGCCTACTCTGCTGTTTACCTTTGTTTGGTGATGCTACACAAAAACTAGAGCCTGTTAATGAATACAAAATAGTGTGCTGTCATGTATGCATCACACTGCTATCTGCAACAATAGCAGCACAGGAATTAGCCATTCATGAATCTGGCCCATAATGTCTACACTGTTCCCAGTCTCCACAGAAGCTATAGTGATCTAATTTTCACAGCTTTGAGCAGGACTAGTTTTTGAATAGGTGGGTTCCAGGGTATTGGTTGAGGATGGTCTCCCCATATAATCCTGTATCAAAGTTACCTTATACAGATAGGGATCTGGGGTTTTCAAATTTCCCTGAACTTCTGAAAGTCTAAATGCTTTGTGGTGCATTATATGCCTTATTTTTGAAAGTTAATTACTTAACTAATTTTTACTGCTAGCCAGTAGGAATGAATATGTGCAATTCAATTTTTTTTCAGTTACATATACACACACTGATATCGTTCCTGAAAAAAAACGTGTCTGTCACATGATACATATGTGCATACACACACACACACACACACACACACACACACACACACACACACACACACACACACACACACACACACACACACACATGTTGTTGTCCAATGTCCTCTGTAGAAGAATGTTTTTGATGTAAGATATGCCGAGAACATTGAAAAAAGATTAAACCCATAAAGCAAAGAAATTCTAGACATGTTTTCAATAAAAAAATTAGCTATTTAATAATCAATTAAACAGAACAGTCACTTGCACTACCACCAATAAATAAGCCCTGAAGTACCTTTACCTAGTTACATAATGACATTGTTAAAGTATAAATAAAGTTGTTAGGAATGTTAGCCTGTTTGAAGAACTAGCCCTGGGATTCAGAAATATTGTGGCTGCGATTTACCCTTCTGAATAAGCCTCTGGTTGTAATCCTTATGTAATCCACTTCTGTGACCTAAAAGGAGGGTTACCCTCTTCTTCTCCAGCCTTGATGTCTCACTTTGAAGAATCTCAGTGAAAAATTGCAGAAGACTGACAATCAAATCAAGCTTCATGTGTCCCATCTGTTGCACACTGATGGGCATCAGTGGGTGCCTCACTTGCATGATGGATGGTGAGCTAGGATAATATAGGAGTGCAGCATTTATGCATCAATGCATCTGAATCACTCCACCATCTCGTTTTCCCTCATTAGCATACAATAATGTTGCAAGTTACTGTGTCATTATATGGCCATTAGCATGTAGCATGGCTAAAATTGCTGCTTGGCTTGGCTGTGACACAGAACATATTGTCTAAATCACACACACAATGCACATGGCCACTCAGCATGCAAACTCGTTTACTGTTAAGAGGCAAAGTTTTCTAAATCTGGTCCTACATCTGAGTAAGATCATCTTGATGGCTGAAAATCCTCATCTGAAAACATTACCATTACAAATAAAACTATTAGATGGAAATAACAAAAGAAGTCACTGAGTGTTACTAAATGAGAAGATTATAAAAATGACCATTGCTCAATATCAGATTTCCTTAACAAAGGTCATTGTTAGTCCATACGGACTCTGGTCAACTGAATTAGGATTGGAAACCTAACTGCTGCATCAAAGTGAATTCTCTAGAGATGTTTTACCTGCTAGAGAAAGAAACATGCATTACTCCTCCAAGTGTGTGCAACCTTATGGTGAGAATGTTTAAGTTGCAGGGTCTTGGTGGATGGAAATGGACTTCACCTTTGAAAAAATATTTTGTGTGTGTGTGTGTGTGTGTGTGTGTGTGTGTGTGTGTGTGTGTGTGTGTGTGTGTGTGTGTGTGTGTGTGTGTGCGTGTGTGTGTGTATGTGTGTGTCTGTGTGTGTGTCAGTATGTGTTTGCCTTTTGGTTTGTCTTCAAATATGAACATTTTACTTGTTGGCCATTCAAAAGCATGATGTTGCCTTCCGGATTAGCTACACTTAAAAAATATGGCCTTCTTTTTCAGCTAAAGCATATTATTGTGCTGGTTTTTAGCAACATAGAATTCCTCTCTTTGATTACATCCCATCCTTTGTTAGACCAACTAAACAATGTACTTCCATCTTGTACCATTCACCCTTTTGTGAAGTTTTCCACAACAATAGTAGATATTTACAATATGAAGTATGTTTGCCTTGATATGGCTATCCAAAGAGCTCTCATCTTTCTGAGCTTTGAATTTCTGTATTATATTTTTAGTCACTACCTTCTTCGATATCAATAGAAGGAAAAGCAGAATACCTCAGACAAAATAATTGTTCAGACACTTCACTAGCTCATGGTGAAAACACGTTGATGAAATTCTGTGGCTCTGTATTTTATTCTTTTATGACAGTATGCATTTCCTTTTGAATGTGACCGGAAACACAGTTTTCAGACTATGGTCTGCTCTCTTATAACAACATTTTTAAATAAGAAATGTATAAATGATATGTTTCCTTTTGCTTGGTATTCAGTATTAAAATTAATGTGACCAATATGACCTCACCTTGTTGGATGTTGCAGTGATACTGCAACATTCAGCATTAATGATTATTTTGTAACTAACTCTGGTCAAAAAATTCAGAAGATAAAAGAAAAAGGATCAAATATATTTAAAGTCATAAAATACATTAAAATACTTACAAATATTTTATATTTTAATGAGTCATACAGTCTTGTTATTCTGATGCTAATATTAATCTGATTTAAGTTCCATGAACCTACCTGCTGAAATGATGTTAAATTAGCATTAAATTAACTCTGTAATCAGTTTGTTTTTAATGCTGTATTATGATTTTCAGTTCTGTAATCAGTTTGTTTTTTACTGCTACATTATGATTTCATTTTCCCAATAATTCATCATTATTATGCATGCAAGTACAGGTTTTATACAGTTAGACTACATATTCATTAATACTACAAATAATGAAATGATCATGGGTGAATTATATACGAGCAATCTGGCAGTTTTGCAAGCAGACTGATTTTGTGCCGTTATTATGTGGCATTCTAAAGCTAAATGGAAGGCATATCACTTTAAACATGTTTCAGGCTTATATTATTGCATTGCTAAAAAATGTAGATAGCCTTTTGTCACCATTTTGTCTCATTTCTCAAATCAGCTTTACCCAAGAACACTTTATGAAGCATAATCTAAACAAATAAATTGTAATTTAGCCTGCAGAATTTCATTACTGTTCCCTTGCTGAGCTCTGCCATCAAGGTTGATCAGTGATTTTTCATGTTCTTGTATTTTTGTACATTTCTTTCTGTAGGAGGGTCTTGATAAATGCAGTTCTCCTCCGTACCCTCACCCCTGCAGTGAGATCATGTATTAACTTAGATAATTAGGTGCTCTGTACCAGGGACATTTAATTGCATATTTTGTTTGTTTACAACATCATTTTTCCTTAAGAGCTTTAAAATCTTTCCATGTGCAATCCTGACATCACCTTGTAAATGAATAGCATGATTTTCAAGCACAGTTTTCTAAACTTTCAAAATGTCATATGTTTTTTGCAGTCTGCTCAAGCTCACACTGATTTCCTTCATCCTGAACTTGGTTCATATCTCACATTGGTGACTAATAACTTACTTCATGAATTAATGCTACCTAAGAAAAAAGTAAAGCAGCTCACAATGCTTATTTTATTTTACTTTATTTAGTTATTTATTGACATTTATTTACTAGGAAAGTTCAACTGGGCACAGGTGCCTCTTTTTTAGTGAAAGCCCAGGGAGAAAAGTTCTACGGTATCATATTTAATGCAATCAATATTAACAATAACACAATTTTATAATGCTGTTTCCGTAAATACATGGCATAACAGTCAGTATAATAAATTTTGTATTGATATTCACAAAATATTAACAAGCCTTGTACTGAGACTTTACAGATAGAAGACTGGTGTATAAAATAGGTAGGAGTAATTTAAGAAATGTAATTGAATGAGATATTAGAGGAGATAAACAAGTCTGAGTGTTAACAGATAAGTAGATTTGGTTGTCCAAATTAGATGTTGGTATAATACTTTAAAAAGTACTACAAAGTGAGTTATTAGAAGGGGATACACAGTTTAAGTGATTTAGTGTTTTAAAGGGAGGTGATAAAGGGCTACATCCCATTGGGAAGAGAGAATGGATAAGAAATTCACAAAGAAACAATGGGAGGATATATGTATGTCTCCCAAATATGCTGGAAGATGTAGGACTTTTGCCTGGAAATGTTTGCATAGATATTTCTATACCCCAAGTAGACTCTTGAGAATTTTTCCTCAGACAGACAGTAAATGTCGGAGGTATGACAGGGAAGAAAGTGGTAATTGGGAATATATTTTCTGGGAGTGTGGTGAATTGGCGGACTTTAAAGATTCCCTGTGGGATGCTGGGTGGGCAGATTGGTCTGACGAGGGAGATGATTTTTCTGAGCTATGATCCAGAATTGGAATTGGCTAGGCACGGTAAGGCCTTGCTGTGTCTAATAATGGTGGTTGCCAAAATAACAATTACTAGAAAATAGAAATCAAAATGTAAACCAACTATACTGGAAGCAGTGAATATAGTAATAGAGATAAAACAACTGGAAATGAGATCATAAGAAAAGTGTAGGAGGAAACTACGTAGGAAAAATGGGAATTGTGGGAACAATGCATACCAGGGAGGAATAAGGTTTAAAAGGCAGCAGGACTTAAATGAGCTATGTAATGTTTGACTGAAAAAGATTGAATAGATTATAAGTGATGTATAATGTTGCAACTGGGAGTGTGTCAGTATGTTTTGTGATGCAAAATGCTTGCAACTTGGATTGATTAGTGTGGTTTGTTTTCATTTGCATAAATATATGATTGCCCATGTAGTAAGTGATAGTTTAATAAAGATGTTTCTTTTTTAAAAAAAGGCAGGGATTGAATAATTTATGTAATGTTGCTTTGGTTATATAATATATAGCAATGGGTTCACTTCAGAAGCTCGAAATACTGAAATCTCGAATGTAAACCAACTATACTGGAAGCAGTGAATATAGTAATAGAGATAAAACTTGTGAATGCACCAAGGGGATAATATAGCAATGGGTCTGAAAATTGATATATCTGATGAGGTTCCTCCTTTATGAAGGGGGGAGATGAAGTTTTTCCATAGAGAAA
>NC_056746.1:1213844391-1213856891 GCF_019279795.1 Protopterus annectens
TAAAAAGAACAAAAGGTGGCATGTAATAAATATTGTAGTCAGGAAAGGTATTGAATGTATTGATGACATTGCAAGTGGGTTTTCTTAACCGATATTAGGATCTTAGTTCACTAATGGACTACGTTTCTTGATGAACTATTTGAGGGGAAATAAATGTTGCACTCCCTGCTTTCTCTCTTGAAATGTGACTGGTCATTGACCATGCTTATTAATATTTTAAACATCAGTTGCAATGGTTATAAGTTATACATTACTCCCAGGATTCATTTAACCCTACATGGAGTGTAGGAATAGTGCAGCAGCTGCTGCACAGAACTTGGTCGCCGTGCGATTTAGCAAAGGGCTTCCGGGACGTGCACGAGTGCTCTTACACTATTACTACACGGACACCACTGCCTAATGCTAATTACCTCATTTGATGGTGAAAACCATGCAAATGAGGTGAATTAGTGATTCAGCAAACAGGCAGGTGTCCCTGTAAGAATAGTGCAAGAAGCAGAAATGTGTTCAGTTACTAGGTGAACGCATTTCTGCAAATTAGAAAATGGAGGCATGACAGCTCAACATAAAGCATGTATTATATCTAGTAGGCATGCCAGTGGCCAAATATATGGCCATTGGCATGATAAATAGTTTTAAATTTTTTAAATAAAACGTTTTTTTTCTGGCTGATCTCGGCCATTTAAGTAAAGGGCAGAGGCACGCAAACGGGATCATGATGAAAATAAAAAAAAGGGAGGAAAATCAATTTTTACAGAAATCTGCATTTTGCCATTATAGTCAAAGGCATACAGAATGAAAACAATACCAGGGAATAGTGGTTGCTAAGGGAAAAGGCCCAGACTAATTATATTAACTATGGAGTAAGGCAGTGGTGTATGCAAATGAGGGGATTTATACTGAATCACAAATTTCTTCTAAGTTCATACTGCACCTAACCGTGTAGGTGCCCTAACACCACCGTGTAGACAGGAGGAGCAGCTAACATGAAAAGAGGGTGTGTCATGCTTGCTGTAAGCACATTGGAACTCAGTGGCCTGTGTTTGCCCTTAGCTAAGCACAGCTAAGGAAGGGGGTGTGTCTGAGGCTGTATTGTCTTATTCCATGAAATGCAGAATGTGTTCGCATCCAGGGAGGGCCAGGTCTGCTTAAAACTGTTTACTTTAGCTAAACAGGTGTGCACGGCATGCACCAGGCCTAAAACAATCAAACAAAAAAAAAATAACAGAAATATCAGACCTGTTTACAATTGAGCAACAGGTATACGCGGCATGCATTGGGGATTAAATAAGGAGGAAGTGGGAAGGGGAAACAGCAGAAGGAAGGCAATTAAGGAGAACTGCCATAGCTGGTAGGTGGAATGTATCAGAATCAGCCAATTACACAGGCAGCAGCCCAGCACACTACTATAAACAATGATAACACCTTTCAGTCTGTTTTTTCCCACAAACTCTACACAACTGGTGTACGCTGACAAAACTGACAAAACATGTTAGGGGCCGCTATTGCTCATATCTATCAGTATGTGCTAGAGTCTGAGGGTGGTGAGGAGGATAATGCTGAAAACCAACTCAGACTGAGGAGGAGGAGAAGAGTACTCAGACCCAGGGTAACCTACCAGGTGCTACATGATCTGGAGATAGTAGAGCACTACAGGGTGGACAGGGACATACTGCAGCAACTTTTTGAGCTGTGCCGGCCTTGACTCAGACCCAGAACCAACAGAGGGGAACCCATCCCAGTGGATACCAAGGTATGAGTAGCCTTAAGAATACTAGTTACAGGTACTTTCCAAAGACCAACTGAGGATATCATGGGGGTCTCACAGGCATATGCATCCAGGATACTCCACCATTTCCTGGAAGCTATGCAACCACATGCCACTGAGCACATTTACTTCCCCAGCACCAGTGAAGAGAGGACCAGCAATATGCATCTCTTCCACCATGTAGCAGAATACCCGGAGGTACTGGGTGCCATAGACTACAGGCACATCCACATTAAGGCACCACCCGGTGACCAGGGTAGGGTCTACCTAAACCATAAGGGGTTCCACTCCATCAAATGCCAGGTCATGTGCGATGCCCAGGGCATTGTCATGAATGTGTGAGCTGGCAGCCCTGGAAGCTATCACAACTCCCACATCTGGTGTTTATCACAGCTGTACCAGATGTTTGCCAGTGGAGACATCCCATATGGCCATCTGATGGGTGATGCTGGCTATGCACTGGAGTTGTGGCTGATGACACCCATCAGAAATGCACTCACACCCACACAAGAATGCCATAATGAGGCACACACACAAAAGAGGATCATTATAGAGCATGTGTTTGGGATGCTCAAGTCACGATTCCACTGCCTTGGCATATCTGGGTGAGCCTTGCAGTAATCTCCAGCTACATGTGCACACGTGTTCATAGTATATGCCATGGTACACAATATGTTCCCATGGAAACAGCTGCATCTGGAACAAAATGGGGAAGGGCCACACAGTGCCCCACCATTGTCAAGGTCTCTACAGGCACAGAGGGACTTGGAGTAGGAACATCCTGAGCCTGCCCCTGTAGGCAGATGGAGGCATGCCCAGTATGCCCTGTCCTTGGCAAAGAGGCAACACATAGCACATACACTGACACAGTAGGGCTCGAGGGACTGACTCTTTCTAACTCGCACACACAGTAAAATGGATGCCAAACATCACACCACCTATACCTTACCATGTATAGGCGGTGTACTGTGTGCATCTGACATAGTCATCTCTCAAGCACCATCCTCACAACAGCCTCAGGCACAAGGTAATTCAGTCTCCTTAACAAAATAAATGAATGGAGTGGAATGTTCTGTAGCATATCTATGGTATTGATTCAAGCTTGCAAGGGAATGGGGTGGCTTACTGGGATAGCAGCAGACAACTGACAGCTCTGTGGTACAGCAGGAAGTGTATTCCCAGTACTGGCCTACCCCAAACCATGCAGTACTACCCTAGTTGACAAATACCACTGCAGTATATGTGGTGAGCCAAATAACTGGGGATCATAGGTCACATACATGATGTCAAAGTGGGGTCCCATACCCACTCCCAGCCTCACCCAGCAAATCAGCTGTAGAAAACCATACAGAAATGTCTGGCAAAAGCCCCCACATGGCAACATCCATGAAATCCCCACCTACAGACTTTTACATAGTGATATCACAGCAGGTCTGGCAGTGGCAGTATGGCTTTTACAGGTAAGAAGTCTGAAATTACATATGTTTATGCCAGAACAATCTGACCTGTGGTCAATACTGTTATACCTGTAGTCTCAAAGATAGGGCACACCACTGTGCTAAATGGGACCAAAATGTTAAGCAAATATCAGCACAGTCTCTGCAAATGTGTATTGTGTACAGATGTGTCACCCCCTCATAGTCCCATAGAAATGCAGTAATATGTCCCTAGCCTTAAGCAGCATCCAGTTGTCAACTAGAGTGATGGCTCAACACAAACAGAAAGCAATTGTCAGTAACACCCACAGTCAGCTTACTGGTACCATCCCAGGGTTATCCACTGCCAGCAGCCTGGGAACATATGACCATCAGGATGCACTGCCTTGCTACAGATGGCCTGCATCTGTCACACCTGGCCTACAGACCTGTGGCAAATGCCCATGCCTCACCCACAGTGCCCTGTTAGGGAGTGTCATGGGGTCTGTAACACCAAAAAACTCAGCCTACAAAATGCAAAGAAAAGCCACCCTGCTAATTGCTAGGAGAAAACCTGACAGCGTCAGAGAGCCAGAAATCTGGACAAAGCCATTAATAAAGGGGTAAAAAAGGTCCAAAGAGAGGGACACCTTTGAAATACTGCTCTAATAATGTTATAAAGTTGATGCAATGATTGTAGCAGACTTTGCATGCTGCTCCAGCTTCTGGTGCTCTATCAGTTGTATTTGTTTGTAGGGCAGACCAAGACATGTCCCATACCACAGTCAGGCATCAGACTATACTGTGAATTGGGCCAGTATATACAGAGGTAGTGTGTGAGTGGCAAACATGCTGATGATTTTGTTCACATAGTCCATATACTCTACTGTTCCTGTGGCTTACCAATATGTCATGTTAAATGTGGTAAGATTGGTTCTGGGTATGCACTTTCATGCTGGTGTCTGTTGGTCAGTGCTGCTACATCCCTGTAGTGCCTGATATATTTGCAATTACATGTGTATTCCCCATAGTAAAATTGGGTTTGTGTTGTGTCAGTCTGCCTGTAGTTTAGACAGTACTTGGTGACATGCCTAGCAGCTCAGTGTAGTTTGCCTACTGTGATGTTATGTCCCGATATTTATCTGATGTACTGTTGCCTGGTCCCCATACATGTTGTGTATGTCTAACATGTCAGTGGGATGATGTGAAGATTTATGTCAGTGAGTAGTGGGGAGTAATTTGGCTTTAGACTTGGGCTATTTCAGTCAATATATAGTACAACAGACAGGAGGGTGCATCAACTGTGTCACCTTCTCTACTCCATTATTTGGGATATGTTCTCAGTTTCATGGCTTTACACCCCGGTCGGGCTTGGTCCAGATTTGTTGCACTAAGGGGTTCTGAGCATACCTCTCGACTGCCCAGATTGTTTCGGACTGTCCAGGATTATCGCTCGTATGTATGTTCTGTTCCACAGAATCATTATTTTCATTTCTGTGGTAAATCACTGTGATGATGTCAGGATTTCTGTATGTAAATGATGACATACATTTGGACACTCAAACCCCTGAGAGAGGGGTGAGGACAACAGTAATGTGTTATTAAGCTAATTAGACTAGATTACATGTGTCCAGTGGACACATGTGCAAAATGTACAGCTATGTATGGGGCGACATTTTTTTTGTGGGAACAGATTGTTCTTTTTTTATAAGGTGAGAGTGGGATGTTGGGGAAGGATAGTAGGTATATTTGTGGAGGTAAGTTGGGTAGGAAGACAAACAAGGCAGAAAAGACAGCAGATAGATATATATAGATATATGACACATGTGGGGGAGCTCACTATGCACCAATCCCCGGACCTGACTTTGGGTGACAGTATCCTGTCTGTACCCGCTCACGGGGAGGGGTGATGGACCCCAACACATGAGGCAGTTCCACCCATAGGTGGTGCAGGACCAACAGATGAGGAGGTCCCAGGTTGTGTCCCAGATGTGCTGGGCCCCTGTGTCATAGCTAGGTGAGGTGGGCAGGCGGATCCACTGGGATTGGCCTTCCCAGATGTGCTATGGTGTTGCAGTTTTATAACATATGTTGGTTAGTCATGAAAAACACATTCCAGGATTAGTTATAACAGCATGTATGAGTATTCCCATTAACCCAAAACAACACATTTGGAGCAGTTGCATAGAAAACAGAACACATGCATATATGGAACCACAGTTGGCATTATAATGGCATGCCGGTTACATTGATAGCAACAGGCCACCAATGATAATATTTGAACAGGCAACATTAATAGTCAAATGTTTAAATATTTGTAGAACAATAGAACACATGTCCCAAAAGTAGGTTTGGTGAAAAACATACCCATTGATTTATGTGTTTAGATTATTGGTGCAGATAGGGTGGGGGAGAGAGAGAGAGAGAGAGATCAATTAACAACTGTATAGGCTTCAGTTGCTCACAACTTTAATTATCATTGCTCTAGTCATTACTCTCTATGTGTGTGTGTGTGTGTACGTGTGTGCATGTGTGTGTGTGTGTGTGTGTGTGTGTGTGTGTGTGTGTGTGTGTGTGTGTTGTGCTACTACCATGCTCTGCCTTTATTTGTATTGGTCACCCTGGGTGTTGGTGGCAGTGACCACTGGCTGTGACAGCATGACACTTGAGGGACCTTTCTTGGAGGAGACTACTTGGTGTATGTACTTATCTGGCTGTCATTTGCAGCCTTGGAGTTGGACAATAGGTGTTGTACACAGTGTATAAGTACAGCCTTCTTACAGCTAAGATATACCTTTTTTTTACCTGGCAGAACTGTGGAGGAAATTTCTGTTAACACTACCTTACTGTTTCTACATATATTCACATATTCCTGGGTGAAATTATGCATACAGTTTACTACCACCCCCAGGATTCGAACTGTGCCTGTTTGTGCAAATAATACAACAAATTTGTGTTTCATCAGAATGAGCTATTGAGAAACTGCTGTCTCTTATTTGATTGTTTTCTGCCTAATACTCTCTTGGTTGTACAATCTGACCTTGTAATTCTGACATTCAGGCATGGCAGATAGTTCTTATACTGTGTATTCATACTTTGACAGCACAGTCTGGAAAACACTGGTTAACACAACGCTACTATTCAGGTGTCAGATCCTGGTGCATGGAACATTTCATATAGTTAATCTCCTCTTTTACAACTCCACAATCTTTGTCAGATGAGCCTTGATTATTTAATGCTTTCAGCACTATAGTTGCTGTGCAGAAACTGTACACATTTCAATTCATACCACCACATGCCAAAGTAAACACAACCAGTTCAAGATTTTGACTTTTACTGACAGGTACTGTCACTTTTATTGATATATACCCTGTATGTCTCTATTACTCTGCTAATGTCTCATTTATTCAGTACAAGCCATACCCATTTTTAAATACTGACAGGTGACATTCTACTCCTTTCTATTATTTTGCCCTGAATACTACAAGCTAGATTTGTACTCACCAGGCTCACAAAGCAGCCTTAGCAGCCTACGGGCATGGGCATTCATGTTCATGGCCCTCTCATCTGCAGCTGTACAGGAGATAGAGAAACATTTATGCATACATATCCATCACATACACAGGCTGGACTTTGGAAAACACTTATTGATATTGACACTTACACACAGCTGGGACATTCCCCACCCATGCATCTTGGACCCTCCTGTTCAAGAGCTCCCTCTTCCTATGCTTCAAGTCAGCAAAGTGGTGCCGGACCTGCTCACCAGTGTGAGGGATACCAGTGGTACTGGTGAGATCATGTGCGAGATGGTCCCAGGCCTCCTCTTTGTATTGAGAGCCCGGTACTGGTTTTGCAGCAGTCTCCCTTTATGATCTTTTACTAGGAGCTGAACCATAACCCTGGTCTCCTGAATGCCCCAGCGCAGTGCTCGAAAGAGCACACCCTCACCAACGCCAGCTATAGTGCCTGCAGTGATGAGCTACAACTGGTTATGGGATGTATTCCCGCCTGTGAGGTTTAAATAGGGCTGATTTCCCACCCTTTCCTGATTGCATGGTTTTAAATATGCTGAGCTAAGCTAAGCGACAAACAAACCCGCTTAGCACAGATAAGCATTGCTTAAAGGGGTAGATGCTAAGCACTGCTTACCAGTGCAGAAATCTGCTTAGCTATACTAATTATTGCTAAGCATACAAACTTAAGCAATGTTTACTCTGGCTAAGTATAGATGAGCACAATTTACCATTGTTCAGCTTTCATTTTATGGGCTATCAGCATTGTGGGGTTGATTCCTTCTTAATGACATCTTATGATATGTATGTTTCCCTTCCATAACATCCCTCTATGTGCTTTTATTACATTATATTCGTTTGTGGCTATACTGTATGGGACACTTGTGTTTGTATGGGGGTTTCACATCTGTACTACACTGACACCTCACATTTGGACCTGTACACTACCCTGGTTAACAAATGTATATTATTTACTACCTATTTATAAAAAAATATACTTTTACTGCTGTTTTCACATATGCAAATGAATGGACTGCATGCTAAGCAAAAGCTCTAACCACTACTCTATTTCACTTTGACGATTTTGGCTGTATATTTCTATTTACCTCCTTTGGATGTTTAAGCTATGTTATACACAGCTGCACAATGTGCACACCCACTCAGCTACGCTTAAACTTTATTGGGGATGGAAAAAAATAAATAAATATGCGTTTTATTTTTATTTACTTTAGGGGTATGCACATTGCTTTCTGTCTCTCAGGGCAGGACATCTGGACAACTACATCATACAGGGGTATTATTTTATGTTTCTCTCAGGAACATGCTTACTTATTTGGTATGCCAGCATGTACACTGGCATACCATTGTGGACATTATCTGTGCTGGACCATTGTGGGGGGCTGTGCTTCTGTGTGTATTTTAATGCATTTTGTCCGCGGACACTGTTAGTTGCTTTAGAGTTGCCCTATGGCAATTCTAGACTACAGGGGGCATGTGTACTGTGCAAGCAATGCTCAGACAGGTCCCCTGTACTCGTTCACGGATTGTGCCCGTGCAGGTTATACAGCAGCGCACCTTCATGAATATGCAAGGTGCACTACTGTGCTGTACTGGCACGATCCACTCCATGCAGGAATAGCACTATTCCTGCACAGAGTTTAATGAATCCCAGGGTACAGCTTTACATGCAATGAATAAGTTAAATCATTTTCAAATAAATACGCAAACAGTACAGAACTTGTGCAAGGACCTGAATATAAAACATTTAAGAAGTCCGATAATGTTCAGAAAAAATAATATTTAAACTAAAAACTGTCTGCTTCTGAATAACACATACAGTATGTCCTTACTTTCTCTGTTTTTTTTTAAGTTCAAAACAGAATGTCCAGAGCTCTTACAGACTGTATAATGTAGTTTGAGCTCTGTTTGCAAGGGTATCCTATAGCAGGCAATGCAGAACTCCTGTAATTTTTTGAATTAACAGTCCCTATCTTTTAGTCTGCAAACAAGATTTCCTGTGATTTTAGTTTGGATTTGAGAAGATGCCTTCCTGTTTCCAAAGATGCATACCTCTGTTGGGGTTTTGTGTGTCCAAACAAGTTATTATTCAAATAATGCAACACCATCATTGGCATCATCATCATCATCATCATTTCACCTATGTAGAACCATCACATATCAGGCCATGCAACTTTTTACATATTCATGGAGCAAGGTTTTCAGTTTTCCTTTTAGCTGTACTACATCTTTTGTGTTAGATGCAGCAATTTTTCATTTTACACATTGTATTTGACATATTACGTTTATTGAAACGGCAAGTACAATGCAACTTATTTTACTTTTATTATTTAATCAAATTTTTTGCATACTTTTTACCATTTGCCTGCTTTTGCCATCTTCAGACTTCCAGTATAACCCATGTGTTTCACCACTCTTTTACATTCTAACCATCGTTCACCAGCCATAAATGTTCATGCTGCCCAGGATTTTTTGCTTCCTGTGTGTTTTTTAATATGCATACATAAGACATCACAATGCATATAATTGCGTAGCTCTGTAAAGAACCTATAAGTCCAAAAAAACAGCTTGAACTCCAAAAAAACCTCGCTTACAGCTCCCAAACATAGTAAATAACCATGAACGGATGTAAAAGTTTTTGATTTATTAAGCGTACTTTTCAAAATCCACTTTTCGTCGACTACACCTTATTCAACTTCATCAGATACAAGTCTTAATAAAAAGAAATACAAATACAAATTATTACAACTAGGCACTCTTTTTAACTCTAAACTAGAACACATGCTAAACACCTTCATTACTATTATTGGTTGAATGTGTGCAGAATCACTGCGTTGTTTAAAATTTTAAAGATACATTCTAGTGCTTCTATTTGTTACAAACATGTTGTCATTTCCATAAAACCACATAACTCATACTGGAAGTGCACCAAACAACAGTACAACTGTTTACTACCAACTATATAAAAAATTGTACATATATTAACCAACATATCTTATTGTTTGATGCCCTGTAAGTAAGATAAAAGTATTTATCACTTGTAGTCAACAGGAGGTAATTTTTAAAACATGCAAAACATTTTAATATACGTATACTTACACATATAAGTTTTAAATATATGTACAATTCTTTATATAGTTGGTAGTAAACAGTTGTACTGTTGTTTGGTGCACTTCCAGTATGAGTTATGTGGTTTTATGGAAATGACAACATGTTTGTAACAAATAGAAGCACTACAATGTATCTTTAAATGTTTAAACAACGCAGTGATTCTGCACACATTCAACCAATAATAGTAATGAAAGTGTTTAGCATGTGTTCTAGTTTAGAGTTAAAAAGAGTGCCTAGTTGTAATAATTTGTATTTGTATTTCTTTTTATTAAGACTTGTATCTGATAAAGTTGAGTAAGGTGTACTCGACGAAAAGTGGATTTTGAAAAGAATGCTTAATAAATCAACAATTTTTACATCCGTTCATGGTTATTTACTGTGTTTGGGAGCTGTAAGCAAGGTTTTTTTGGAGTTCAAGCTGTTTTTTGGAGTTGGTAACCTGAGTTGTTTTTAAGAACCTATAAGTGACACATGCACATCACCCACTGTTTGCATCCACCTTCTAGTCATATTACACCTAAAACACAATCTTGTTGCTCTAACTACACTGCTACCAGCTGAAACAGCCTCAATAATTAAGTGTCTTAGGATCAGTTTCCTCTTGAGCATTATACAATCTCTGTACATAACCAGTTCCAAGGGATTATATTATCAATGTTAATGTAGCATCTTATTGGCATTGTATAATCCTTCTAGTATCACAAATCCTGGCAGTTACACAATGCCTCTAGTGTAGCAGTACCTGAAGTGTGGATAGTTCCTGGATATTATATAATTTGCTTATTGTATTATCTCATGGATATCATAGAATTTGTACCACAAATCAGTCTTTGGAGATTATATAATGTTTGTAGTATATCTCATCATGTGCATTATATAATTCTAACAGTATAGCATATCCTGGACATTATGTAGTCATTCTAATTCAGACTCATGGGCATTAAGTCCTTATCTATTCCTGGCCATTTTACAAAACTTGTTGTGCGACAGATTCTAAAAACTTTCTTGTCATTGTAGGCTGTGACCATAGTTTTCTTAGCCTCCAAAAGAAAACTTAAATAAGAAACCAAACAAAATTCTTGCTATGCATACTCCTGAAACTGATAAAAATAAAAACAAAACAGAATACCATTTTGTAAGATCTTTTAGATGTAATGATTGTTTTGACTTTTTAAATAAGTAATCAATTTATTATTTAATTATTTAACTATGTTTAATTATTGAACAGTTAATGTTAGTATAAAGGCAATGCATTGATAATTAAATTTAGTTCTGGTGAAGTCTTGTGGCTTAGATGAAAACACTGGCTTTGTATGTGTGGTGTTAAAAGTATGGTTTTAACTCTTGGAGATTAAAAGATCTTAAATTCCTTATTTGGGTTCTGCTCCTTCTGATCATTCTAGCACACTTCTTTTGTTTTTATTAAAACCTAAGATAAGGTACTGGAAAGGAGACTCCATCAGACAGGTGATCATCTAATTCAGGAGGGGCAGAGTGGATTTTGTTCTAACATATTTTAATATAGGTGCAAGATCTCACTGAGTATATAAGTTTTCTTCCCTCATATTCCTGATTTTCACAGAATGGATATAAAAGCAGCAATAAAATGTGGAAGGTACCAGTTTAAGGACAGGAATGTTGCACCTTTGTTATTTGGAGACAATGGTGTCTTGGGCTGAAGTGACTGTGGTATTTTTTTTGGCATGAACTACAGTGGGTTAATGAGAAGTGCTTGGGAAAAAATGCAATACCTCCAAATAAAAATTCATATTTTTCTCCTGGAAATCAGTGAATTGTTTTTTGTACCTCGTGGGTGGATTAGCCTTCAAAATGAAGCAGTGTAAGAACCTTGTGGTGTTGTTCATAAGTAAGGTTAGAGTGGATCAGAAATCAGATCGGTAGATAGCTGCATTTGTAGTAGTACCAGAGCCAGATCCAGCCCTAGGTGATGTAGGCAATTGCCTAGGGCCAGTGCTGGCTGTGTTTTCCCCATGTTGGCTTGGGGGGGGCTGATAAAAAATAAAACTGTCTGCAAATAAAAAGTCCGAAAATTACTATAAAATCTTGTAGGGTTTTAGGACCTCAGGGGAACTTTCTAGTAGAACACGGGAGGGCTTTAGAACCTTGCACAAGACTTCTATAAAAAAAAAAAAAAAAAAAAAAAAGTAAGTCCCAGGAACATCTAGGATAACATTGTTAAATTAACATTACCTATAAGCCAGCACCATGGTAAAGGACTGCAGCATAGGAGATTTGATTGCCATCTCGCATGGAGCAGGACTCAAAACAGAGCACGCCCATCAAAACTGTATGTGTGTGTGTGGTGCGTGTGTGTAAAATGCCCTTGTTAAATGCTTTTGCTCACTCAGAGTCAAACCCAACTGTCATGTCTGATTTATATACATATCTCTATCTATATCTATCTAAATAGCCACATATGTCCTTGCTCCTAAGCATATGTATACTAATCCCACAGAATACCCATTCCCCCTTCCTTCCTTTTTCTCTCTGCCCTCTTACATCAATTATCTATCCTAGTAAATTAATCTGCCGTTTATCTAAATTACATTTTGGAAGCTTACAAGTACTACTCCCATCTGCTATTATACCCTGAACTCCTCTTACACTAGCTTTCTTCTTATTTCAATCACTTAATAAATTTCATACTTATAA